>NW_023270418.1:14658091-14897761 GCF_011800145.1 Mirounga leonina | reverse complement strand
GGCCCGCGCCCCGTCCCGCGTGCCCGGTCGCAGGGGCCGCCGAGGGGGCGTCCGACCGCCCGGCCGCCTCGGCCTTGCCGCCTCCCGCTTGGGCTGCGAGGATTTCCCAACAGCCCGGGCTCTGTTCTCCGCCTCGTCTCTTTCTTTTTCCTCCTCCCTTAGCTCCTCCATCCTCGAGGATGGGGCGCTCACCCCCTCCCCCGGACCCAAGCTGGAGTTCTTTACTTAACTACAAAATTAGGTTACTCCAGGGAGAGACAGAAAAAGTTTGGAAGAAAGGGCCAAATATTATGAGAAAATGTGCATTTTATTTTTAGTAGCAAGAGTGGAATACCAACCAGTGCTTCTCAAACTTTACTATGCGTCTGACACACTTGGGCTTCTTGTTAAAATGGGGACTCTGACCGCGTAGGTCTGGGGTGGGGCCTGAGATTCTGCTTTTCTGACAAGCGTCTAGGTGGTTCCGAGAGGCTGCCATCTGAGAACCACACGTGGAGGAGGGAAGCTAACACCTTTAAGAGAGTTATTTCATCTGGATCTCGAATACCACACCAATGGAACATTGGGGCCCCGATTCGCGGAAAAGAAAAAATGTAAAGGCATACGCCCAGATGCAAAATGAACAGCTGCTCGAACGCAGTTGGAGCTCCAAGAAGCATTAGTGAAAACTGCCAAAGGATTTAGATGGTGGAAGAATGCAGTGCACAACTCTCCATCCCCTCACCCTCCCTAAATGTGTAAAGTTGTGTAACTTTGCACAGTTTGCAGAGTAGTCCTGCTGCCCCAACAAGTTCACCCCCCCCAAAAAAGAAAAAAACTAATAACGATTGCCAAAAACTGGAAATAACTCGTGTGTCCATCCACTTGTGAATGGATAAACAAACTGTATTATAGCATTTAATGGAACAACATGAGCAAATACCAAAAGCAAGCTAAGAAAAAGAATCCAAATATACCCAAAGGGTATATTCTGTATGATTCCATTCAGAAGACCTGGGAGGAGGAGGGAAGCTAAACTGTAGAGACCAAAATCAGATCACTAGTTACCCGGGTCTGGGTCTATGGGAAAGAGATGAGTACAAGGGGCACAAGGGAACTTTATACATTTGTCAAAACCTATGCAACTGCATTCCTAAAAGCCACACCTAAAAAGGGCTAATTATACTGTATATAAGTCATACCTGTTTGGAGGAGTTCAGAGGGTGTGGGTGTTGGGAGGACGAGTCAGGGAGACTGTAGCCGGGAATCCCGCATCACATTGGGGATGCACTGAAGGCAAGCTGAGATTCAGTGATGTTTTAATTGTCAGCTCTAATCTGGAAACATGACAGCTGAAGTGGATCAGTTCAAAATTTAAAAATACCAATGACAGTTCAAAGTAATGAGAAAATGTGATGTGATGTAGGAAAGTTTAGCAAGTTCCATGTTACAAAATAGTTTGTCTAGTATGGAAAATATAAATAAATTCTCCACAACATTTAGCATTCAGGGATTATATCCTGGAATCCATGAACAGTAGAGAGACTATCCCATGAGCTTCAGGGAGTTTTAAAGTTCCTAAAATTGTGTGCAAGACTTCAGGCATAGGTGGGTAGGTGCATTTCTTCCAGGAAGCCCCTAGCCTTTGCTAGTGATACCCAAGAAAGCAAGTAATTTCTCTGTCAGCGGCTCACTTCCTTCAACCATTAGGAATGTAGGACAACAGATCTGACCCACCACCAATGTTGTTGTTTCCTTAGGTTCCTTTTGGGCACATGAACTTCAACTTCAGGAATGATTTAGTGTACTTGGCTTACTCTCCACATGTCTCTCTCTCTCATTCTCTCTCTCTTTCTCTCACTTCTTTTAAATGTACTAATGTCCTTGAAATGATTTGAACAAATGCAAAGCTCTCTTTAAGTTCAGTTGTTTTCATACTGAATCATTCCTAACCTCCTCCCCATATATGCTGGGCAGGAGGTGAACTCACTCTTTATACTCCATTACTCTCCTCTTTCTCAGTTCTTTAGAATCCCATCAAAAACACAGGGCATTCGGTTTCTGGAAAGCATGATATGTTCTAATGTTAATTGTTCAGGTCACAGAGGGCCAGTTGCAAGTCTTTTTCACAGTTGGTTTAATAAAAATCAGAACCAGATTGCGTTTGTTACTTATTTACCAAGTGACACACTCTGTCCTTGGATGTGTGCTTTCAACATGGCTTCCCTTTGCTGATGGAGAGACAAAGGGATTTCGTTCCTCTGGGTCACTGGTACAATGCTCCCCAGCTCCCTACATTGTCCCATCACTCCACACGGCCGGCCCCAGCCACATCACGGGTAAAACGCACAAGTTAGGCTTGAACTCCAGGGTCTGGGATATGCTCCAGTGCTCTTTCCACTTGTCACATCCTAGCTCTGTCCTTGGGCAGGTTATTAGCCCCTCCAAGCCTCTATTCGCTTACGGGTAAAACAGGCACAATACGAACACTATGATCTTAGGGCTGCTTTCAAGACGAAATGAGAAAAATAAAAAAAAAATAAAAAAAAAAAAAGACGAAATGAGATAACGTATGTAAACTCTTTGGCACATGCCTGGCACACAGCAATTGCTTAAGAAAAGGTAGCTGTGGTTGTGGTTGTGGTTCCTATCACAAAGGTAGCTGCGGTGGTGGCCAGTCCCCAAGATGGCTCTCAAAGACCCTTGCCTTCTGGTACCTTCTGGTACCCACGCACGTGTACAGTTCCCTCCCCCCCAGAACGGCCTCTGCAACCAATGGATATTGTGGAAGTGACGCTGGGTAACTTCTAAGGCTGGGTCACAATGGTCAAAGCAGCTTCTTCCTTGTGTCTCAGATGCCTGGCTCCGGGGAAGCCGGCCACCATGCGGTGAGGACACTCAAGCAGCCCTGCGGAGAGGGCCACGTGAGGAGGAACTGAGCTTCCTTCCAACTTGCCGGCCATTGGAATGAACCATCTTGGAATGGCTCAAGCCTCTAGCACCAACGAAGCATTCAGATGAAAGCTGCCTTCAGGAGACATCCTGAGGTGGAGCCACCCAGCCACTCCCAAATTCCTGATCTAGGGAAGCCGGCAGAGATCATGAATGTGTATTGTTGCCTTAATCTACTAACTTTCAGGGTAATTCACTATGTGGCAATAGATAACTAGTACATCTGCCTTGAAAATCATCCGTAGGATTGACTTCATGGTTCTATGAGATGTTTTACATGAACGAATACATGGAAAGCACTTAGAACTTTGCCTAGTACATAGTAAGCACTCAATAAATGTTAGTTTGGTTGTTATCATGGTTTGTTTTTCTATTATTGTCATTATCACTACCTTTCTTCCAAAGCATCTACGATTCGGGCCTTTCACATTTCAAAAAGACCATTTCAAACTTGAAGAAGAATTAGAACCATCTAGAGGAGTGAAGAGGCAGAACCACTAAAAGGACTAAGGAAAAACTGTATTTACAAAAAGTTTCCTGGGCGCCTGGGTGGCTCAGTTGGTTAAGCGACTGCCTTCGGCTCAGGTCATGATCCTGGAGTCCCTGGATCGAGTCCCGCATCGGGCTCCCTGCTCGGCAGGGAGCCTGCTTCTGCCTCTGCCCCTCCCCCCTCTCATGTGCTCTCTCTCTCTCATTCTCTCTGTCTCAAAAAAAAAAAAAAAAAATCTTAAAAAACAAAACAAAACAAAACAAAAAGTTTCCTGCAAACAAGGAGGCATTTGCTTCATTAGCTTTGTAAAAATCAGGCAGAGAGGTAACAAAGAAAGTTCTACCTCTGGAGTCACCTCTGTGGCACACGGTTTCACAGGCGCTCCTCTTTCCTTCATGTGCTTTCCATTCTTCTTTCTTGTATGTGAAGAACACAGAAATTCACTTGAGGATGGAGCCAAGGAAGACTTGCTCCTCTCCAGACCAGGGTGGGTGATGGAAGCTGCCTACTGAGAGACTACGTGGTGGATGAAGACACTATTTCTCTTCCAAAAAGCACCACACACACACACACACACACACACACACACACACACACAGACTTCCCCCAACATAAAATCAGGAGACCACAGCATCAAGTGACTGAGGGAATAGGCTTTGAGGCAGTTTGATACACTTGAACTCCTAGGTCCCACCACTTGCTAGCTCTGTGAGGCTGAGAAAGTCACTTTGTCTGAGCCTCAGTTTCCTGTGAAATGGGCATAATAGTTGCTCCTGCCTCCTAGAGTCATTGTATAAAGCAAAAGGATCCTTACTCCTTCCCTTAGTTATCTGACAAACATTTATTGAGAACCGGCTCTGTGTCAAACAGTGCTCTAGGCTCTGGATTGTTGCAGTGAGCAAAGCCGTGTCCCCATCTTCATGGAGTTCACAGTCTAATTGGGGAGGTGGACACATACCAAAGGAAGCAATGACCACAGAGTATAACATCTGGTATCATAAGGGCTATGGGAAGCAATTACCAGAGCTCCTGGCTCAGAGTTCCGATTTCTTCAGCTCTTCTGACTTAGGACCTACGTGTGAAGGGGAAGGAATACCAGGAAACGTGAAGGTGAAAGCTGCAGACATCTGTGTTGGGCAACCTCTCAGATGACCTCCAAGGATCCCCCTTCCTCATATTCACACTCCTATGTCATCCCCTCCTTTGGGTGCTGCTGGACATAGTGACTCGGTTCTAACAAATAGAATACTGCCAAATGCATGGGATGTTGGTTCCAAAATTAGGTGACAAGAACACTTGGGGTCCTATTCTCCACCCCTATCTTCTGTCTGTCTGTCTGTCTGTCTCTCTCCCCCTTGTTTACAAGCTGCCTTTTTGTGAACTGCCTTATGGAAAGGTTCCAATGGCCAAGAACTGTAAAGACCTCCAGCCAACAGCCAGTGAGGAACTAAGGCCCTGAATCCATCACTCCAGAAAGAACGAAACCTTGCCAATAATTACGTGAGTGAGCGTAGAAGCAGATTTTCCCCTAGTCAAGCCTTCAGATGAGACCACAGCTCTGGCTGACAGCTCGACCACCACAAACACTGAGCCTGTGAACACTTAACATCATTGCATCCCACCTGGTAGCCTGCGGAAGGCAGTGTGAGAGAATCGTCACTAATCAAGGGTCTGTTTCTGACATCGTACATGTATGATCATACTTACCTTCACAACAACCTCTGAGTCAAATCTTATCATCCTCTTTGCACAGATGGGGAATCTGAGGCCCAGAGAATTCAAGTGACTGGCCCAAAATAACCCAGGGAAAATGGAGATTCAGAGCCAGATCCTTTTGATTCCAAAGAATTTCCACAACACCACATTGAACCTTACTGCCTTCTGTAAAACAACAACAAAAAATCTCCAATTCATAAAACTCAGAATGTGTTTGCAGCTTGAAAGATACTACATTCACTGGGTTTAGGGCTAGAAAGGTAAAGATGCTCAGCACATCAAAAAGAACTTGATTTATTATGTAACACAATTCAACTCCTAGAAAACTTCTCTGAATGCATCTAATTATTATAGTTCCCCCCCCACCACCAAAATGCTGAGCAGGAGAGTCCTCCCAGCTAGAAATTAAAGTCATCCAGAGCTGCCAAATGTGTGTGTGTGTGTGTATACAAATGTACATATATATATATATATACACTTTTTAAAAAAAAATCTACTAACCTACAGAAAAGTCCTGCTGGGAACCAACAGAATTCTTGTAATTCATGTTTAATATAGTCACTAGCTTACGAAAGAGAGATCTACTGACAATTACTAATGAAAATCTTGCATCATCTGAAAGGATGACATTTTTACCTCTCATTAAAAAAAAAAAATGCAGCTTGTTATTTATTTTAATGCCTCAGTTTTACTGCCCCTTGAATGAAGTTGTCTATATTCTAAAAAAGGGTGATTTTTCACTTGTGACCAGTCCTGGAACCAAGAAACAATTATATGAAAATGAATTTAACCTGCAATTTATCATCAGAGCCATTTTGCCAGTTTTCATAGCAGGCCCATTTTTTTAATTTTCTTTCTCAGTTGGAAAGGGGGGGAAGGTAGATTCATTAAATGTGTAAGCCTACTCTTGGCCTATTAACTTGAGAGGAAAAACTGTCCTTGGACTATATAGATCTACACCGTCCAATGTGGTAGCCACCAGCTACAATTGTCTACATGTAGCTGCATTGAGAACTTTGAAATGTGTCTCTTCTGAATTATGACATCTCGAAGTATAAAATGCAAACTAGATTTCAAAGACAGTACAAAAAGGAATGTAAAAGATCTCCATAAGATCACATGTTGAGATATAATATTTAGATATAGAGAAGTAAATAAAATAATATTAAAGTTAACTCCACTGGTTTCTTTCTGCTTTTTTAAGGTGGCTGCTAGAGAAGTTTTAACTTCATATATGATTTGCATTTGAGGTTCACAACATACTTCTTTTGAACAGCGCTGATACAGGTAATATTTTATTTGGTATATGAACATATGACCCTTATGTCACTGTTGAATATAAATCCACTTGAAGCTCGCTCACTTAAGAAGCACGTTTTTCTTTCCAGTTTCTCCAGTAGACTAATTCTGCCTCCAAACCCTGTTGACCTGATATTCTAGGCATCCAAGTCGACTGATACAAAAGCAATTTTAATGTCATAATATCAGTATGACAAATGTACCACAGGATCAAGAAGGGAGTGGAAGACATGAAGAGAGAAGAGAGAAACCATCTTTTTAAGCAACATGAACATTTGACACTTGATTTCTGAAAAGAACCCAACACTGAATAAGACCTCCATTTTTAGGGAAATTTATATAGTAATTAACTAACAAGCCAAAAGTCACAGGAGATATTCACTCAGTGACAAATGCAAGAGAATGATTCTAGCCTACCTGGGTCTGATGACCTTCCCCAAGTAACTCACTCTCTTTCATAGACAAACAGGTAAGCAGTAGATTTTAATAAGAGCACTCACCAAAAAGACCATCTGGAAGGTAAACAGATTTACATTTTCAATCAGACTATATTGGAACATTTTTTCTCCCCGCACTGTGAAAACTCTGCTTTAATAATGAAGGTTGTTTTTCTCAGAGCACCTCAGCCTACTTCTTTTAAATACCTCTTCATTTTGAGCTAGATTCTTTGGGCTTGATTGATTTTAATGTTTAAAAGCTTAATTCTGAGAGCTGTTTGATTGCCTAATCTGGAGCTGCCACTATGTGGGTTTGTAGTTCAACTTGTGGGATGGGGGCCGGGGGCAGAGAAAAAGGATTTTTTTTTACAGAGTTTTCAGTGCAGAAGGGAGAGAACAAAAAAGACCAAGAAGGGAAATTTTTACAATTTCCAGGACCCTTCAGCATACATATAATGAAAACACCGTAGAACTGTGTTTTCTGTTTCTGTTTCCTTCTGTCAGTCATTAATCATAGCTCCTTAAATGTAGCTAGAACTTTCTACCTTGTCGTTCAAGCCAGAAATCCGCATGGACCCCTTGCATTCCTTCTCTCCCCAACATGACCAGTTACCACCATTTGTTTGTTCTACCTACTGAATGTTTCTTGAATCCAGTTTACCCCTTCTCCTTCCCTCCTGCCCCTCCCTTCCTTGAGATCCCATGTACCTGTGGCTGAGCTGCTTCAACACTCTCTTAACTAAACTTCTCAGATCTTGTCTTGCTCCTTCTCAATCTGCTGGAAACTTCCATGGCCTCCATTGTCCACAGGACAAGCTCGGGCTTAGCTGAGTACATTCTTTATGAGCTACTGCTGAGGCTGACTGTCATGGGGGTCGGGGGTAGAGAGAGAGGTGAAAGGTGAGACCAGAGGAGTGGGCAGCAGATTTTTGGTCATGATAAGGTCATGGTAAGTTTAGTCATTATCCTATGAACATTAGGAAGGCACAAATGGTTGATTTTAAGCAGGGACCTGGCATGAACAGATTTGCAAAATCTGTTTTGTTAAAAGCAAGGGTTCTTGAATTAAAATAAAATAAAATAAAAATAAAAGCAAGGGCTCTAGAATCAAATTTAAATTCAAAGTCTGGGGCGCCTGGGTGGCTCAGTTGGTTAAGCGACTGCCTTCGGCTCGGGTCATGATCCTGGAGTCCCGGGATCGAGTCCCCCATCGGGCTCCCTGCTCAGCGAGGAGCCTGCTTCTCCCTCTGACCCTCCCCCCTCTCATGCTCTCTCTATCTCATTCTCTCTCTCTCAAATAAATAAATAAAATCTTTAAAAAAATAAAAATAAAAAATAAATAAGTTCAAAGTCTGACCATGCCACTTAGCTGTGTGTCCTTGGGTAATTTATTTAACCTTTCTGAGCTGGTTTCTTCAACTATAAAATGGAGGTAAAGACCCCTATGAGATAGGCACAATTGTGACATCTAAATGAAGTAGCGCTTAGCATACTACTCGGCACACAGTAAATACCCTACTAACTATAACTAAATATTATTATTAATAACTCTTAATCTTCATGTTTTTTTCCAAGAAGCCTTCCACGTGCCTTCAAGGCTGAGTTAAGCCTCCTTCCCACGTGCTCTAGTAATACCCTGTATTTATCCCTGTTGGTAGGACTTAAGATTTTGATCCTAATTGCCCATTAAGATTGCCTATGTGTTCTTTCCCCCACTGAACTATAGCTTCCTAAGGCTGGGAACTATGGCTGATATGGTGAAAGTTCCTTCCATATTTACTGAATAAAAGAATATCTTAGATTGCTTCATACTTCGATTTGCATGATCCCTTTTATCCTATCTTTATTCCCACTTTACAGTTGAGGAAATAAAAGCTCAGAAAAATCCAGTTCTAAGCACAAAGTCCTATAGTCAATTATGTGAGCGCTGCAACCTGTCTCTTTCTTGTATACCACCATGGCCTGGAAGATGGAGAAGCTGAGAGCAGTAACACCCTCTAAAACGACCTTCTGAGAGGAAAACGGGTGTTTTCACAAAGCTTCATGAAATGACAAAGTGACGAATAAAACATTTCAGCTGGAAAAATAATAGGTAGCCAGAAATCAACCCCAATCCTACCAGAAATAATAATTCCAGGAAATGGAGCTACATACTCAAAAGGGAATATACTCCAGGATACACATAATAAAGTCACCTTGGCAATGCTTGTGCCTTTGTGGCCAAGCCAGGGAGGGATTGAATTTAAAAGCAGATTTCAAGGAGGACATTTGCCCATGCTAGCCCATCCTAAGGAGTGTGCCAACCCACCCCACAATGTTCAGCTCCCTGCCACATAACCGTGAAGCCTATCACAACAAAACTCCAAAGTAATTACAATGAAAATTTCCAAGGGGGAAAGATCAGACTGTGGTAATGCTAGAAGCTGACCACGTAGGTCAGTTGGCTTGAACGTCACAGCATGGTGCCAGTGAAGCCAAAGTTGATACTGGGATGGGCCAGTTGGCTTTGCATTGAGGGGGAAAGATATTCTATGGTCACTGGATAGAATCTTCATCCTCACTTGTCTTGCCAATGACAATATTTGGGATCAAAAGGGAATTGGGTAAAAGAGTTTAGAGAACTTAATGTCAATCTTGACAACCAGGACTGACATTCAGGCAGCATACATCAATCTAGACAGCCAACTGTCAGAATAAAAAAATTATTAAAAAATAAAAAAACACTTCTGGACTAGTTGGCAAATAGCACTGAATCCCCTGAGTGCCTCCTACATCACACCAGCTGCCCAGCCCCTCCCCCAAGCAAGAGTGAGAAGTGCCAGGAAAGGAAAAGAAGTATCGTTTCCATGAGTTTCCAGGATTTTATAGGATTTGCCAAATGTGTCCAAAATGAAGCAATGTTTATCAGTTTGTATATTTTTCAATTTAAATAAAACATCGAATGAGAAAAAAAAGTCTCAATGTGCATCTTGAATTTTGGTTCCAACATTAGTTTTCCTGGGAATAGAAAGGTTTTTCCATGAGAATAATGCCAGCAAATATTTACTGGGAGCTTTCTTAGGTGGGATCCCCCTGAACAGAGCTTGAGACAAGGACTTGGGGGCCAGCAGTTTATTGGGAGGTGATCCCAGGAAGCAGAAGCGGGGGAGGGACGATAATGATGACAGCTGGAGAAAAGTCAGTGAAAAGGTGCATTGTTGAGTTGGTTAGTGCTGTGGGCAACAGACTCAGGCCCGATTTTGCACCCTCTGGGGTCTGCATAGACCACACCTCAAATTATCCCTCTGAATCAGGGAATGAGAAACTTCTCACCGACTCCTGTCTCCCATTGGTTGAGAGTTAAACCTCTGCACTTCCAGGTTGCCCCTCTTTGGAAAAGACCCTGAGGCAGAAAAGCTGAGACACTCAGTGGACGCTGCTGGTGGGACTCAGCGGGGGAGAGGGGGGGACCTTCCCCTGTAGCCACAGTGCAGATCCTAGGTGGGCCAAGTGAAGAGGTTTTCTGTAGACCTTACATTCCAAAAGTAGGTCCTATTATTTTCCTCATTTTCAGAAGAAGAGACAGAGACATGGAAAGGTAAAGTATCTTATTAAAGGTCACAGAAATGGCTGAAATTCAAACCTGTGTTATCCAACTTCTGCGTCTAAGCTTTTAAGCACATGAAAATATTGCTTATAATGAGACTTCCAAAAAGAAAAAAAAGAGCAACTATTTGTGGATGGGGGGGAGTGAGGGAGAAACAATAGTAGGGACGATTTTATATAAACACTCCCTTCTTTTTATGGAAATAGAGAAAGATAGCCAATCTGGCTGTAGATTTTTAAAACTCTGAAAAATGTCTCCTAATGACTTGACACAGAATTACACACCACTCCCTGCCCCCAAACTCTCCAATATCCGTACATATTTAAAGGTGCAAATATTGCCCATTATTTCCAGTGGAAGCCCATTGGGTATCGAGGCCACTGATGCTCCATACCACAGCTCTAGGAAGGCTGAGGACCCATCATTTAGTGCAATTCTTGACGCAGTCTATGATTCTTCCTGGCTTGGATTTTTAAAGAGCACTGTTCCCTCTGAAACAAAACAAAAATGTTTTGGATAACGTTAAAGACAGATACATTTAGAGAGATAAGTAGAGCTGTCTTGTCCATGTTCAGCTGGTCTACCGATAGAGTGAATGAGAATTACAACTTGGGATGAATTTATTAACAAGCCCCTCATAGCACTGAAAATGTGGGGGAATATTCTATATGTGATGTGCCAGCCATCTGCAGAGATAAGCAAAGCTGGAGATCAGAGACATTCGGCTCCTGTCAGGTTCCAGGTGAATGATCTCCAGGGAGGCGAGGAGAAACTTTCTGCTCAGGCGATAAAGATCCTGAAATGACACGGTTCCTCTCATTAGAGCCCTTCTGGCTTTATCTCCTCACGCCCTGTGCTCACTCCCAATTTTACTTCACTGGAAGGTTCTGTAAGTGAATTTGGAGCTTCTGAGTCATGACTGAGACCGAGCAGGCTGCTCTCATGCTCTGCCCCTGGGCCCTCCTGTCCAACAAGGTCTGTCAAGCGTGCTGTCTGCCCTCCTTCAAATGAGATGCTGAGGGGACGTGTGACACATTTCCTGTGGGCACTTGGTAAATCACAATTAGGAAGCCACCACCCATACTTTTCTCCTAGTGGGAGAAAAAGAAAGAGGAAATGCTTGAAAGGTCTACAACACCCAAAGAGAAAGAAGCATGTAGGATGCAGCCGTAGAGAAGATAGTGATTGTTTCCAATATGTGATGCTATGGAAGCCGTTGTACCTTGGGTCAGTCCCAAGGGGAAGTGCCATCTGATAAAGCCCAGGCCAACCAGATGAAACGAATTGACAAGTTTTTAACTCGTAAAATCTCACATACATCCAACACGTGTCATGATCTTTTTTCTTTCCTCCCTGCTTTATACACTGCACACTATCCAGCACCCTCTTCCTGAAATTTCCCAGAAACATTTGCTATGATCATTCATCCAGCACATATTCCTTCCCTTCCCTCTCACACTGTGGGACGAGGAGGTTTCCCACCCCCACTGATGCTGGACCGGGCCATGTGACTTGTTTTGGCCAATAGAATATTAGCAGGTGCAAAAGAGGTAGAGGCCTTAAGTTTGCTTGTGGGTTTTGGCTTGAGCCCTTTTGCTCGGGTGATCTACTGTGACAGCACGCCCTGTGTCTTTTCTGCTCATTCCATGTGGGCCCCGGATCAAGCATAAACCCTGGAACCAAGCCCAGGGAGCCCACAGTCCAAAGCAGAACCACCCAGCTAAGCCCAGCCACCATCGGCCTGCCTACAGCCAACAGCAGACCCATGTGCAGAAACCTCTGTTGTTAGCCACGGGGTGTTGAGTCACCTGTCCTTGGCCACCGTGTTTCTTTGTCCTTCTCTTTCATTCTTTCTGATTCTAATTCACAAAAACCCAAAAGAATGGCACCCCTCTCTTCAGAGGAGAAGAAAGGGAGAGAAACACAATGGAAGAAAACCAGAATCTTCTCCAAGACACAGAGAAAGGAAAAAAGGCTGGAACCCTTCATGGGTTGGTAATTGCTGAATTGTCACCTGCATAATAATAGCTGCCATTTAGCTGTTCTGTGACAGGCGCAGTATTAAACACTTCATAAACCCCAACATAATGGGGCGCCTGGGTGGCTCAGTCATTAAGCATCTGCCTTCGGCTCAGGTCATGATCCCAGGGTCCTGGGATCGAGCCCCACATCGGGCTCCCTGTTCAGCGGGAAGCCTGCTTCTCCCTCTCTCATTCCCCCTGCTTGTGTTCCCTCTCTTGCTGTGTCTCTGTAAAATAAATTAATAGAATCTTTAAAAAATAAATAAATGAACCTCAACATATTGAATCCACCCAGTACCCCAAGGAGTCAGAATAAATATCACCATTTGACAGAAAGAAAACTGAGTCTTCCTAAGGTCGCCTATCTTGTTATTAAGGGAGCCAGAGCTGGGATGACAACTCTGGTTTAGGCAAATCCCATCTTAGCGAGCAACCTAGACAGTGAACCAGTCTTAAAATGAAATACCATTCTTCAATGTAACGAATTGGCAAAGATTAGAAACACTCTAACACTGAGTCCTGGCACAAGTATGAAAGCGGCATCCCATAAAATACAGGTGAGAATGCAAATTGGTGCTGACGTTCTGGAAAGCAACCTGGCAATATTTATTAAGAACCTGAACATTCGCCTACCCTTTGAACCAGTAATCCCACTTCTCTGATTACATTCGAAGCAACTCATCAGAGACGCTGCCAAAGATTCACGTTCAAGGTTGTTCTTCTTCAAGACGTTGCTTACCCCAGTGAAAAAATTGAAATCAAGAATGTAGGATAGCGGGCGCCTGGGTGGCTCAGTTGGTTAAGCGACTGCCTTCGGCTCAGGTCATGATCCTGGAGTCCCGGGATTGAGTCCTGCATCGGGCTCCCTGCTCGGTGGGGAGCCTGCCTCTCCCTCTGACCCTCCCCCTCTCATGCTCTCTCTCTCTCTCAGTCTCTCTCTCTCAAATAAATAAATAAAATCTTTAAAAAATAAAAATAAAATAAATAAAAAATAAAAGAATGTAGGATAGTTGCAGAATAGTTAAATAATTGGTATAGCTACCATCTGGAACAAGATGCAGTCTGTAAAATATGATTAAAAATCACATTTTAGCAATAGGAAGAAAAGTTGGTGCTGCGGGCTGAATGTGTGTGTCCTCCACCCAAATTCATAGGTGGAGATTCTCCCCTCCAAGATGATGGTATTAGGAGGAGGGGGCTGTGGGAGGAGATTAAGTCCCGAGAATGGAGCCCTCAGGGCTGAGATTAGTGCCCTTATACATGAAGCCCCAGAGAGCTCACGTGTCCCCTCCACCACGTGAGGACACCGCAAAGGGTTGCCATCTACAAATCACGAACTGGGTGTTCACCAGATACTGAGTGCTCTGGCAAATTGATCTTGGATTTGCCAGCCTCCAGAGCTGTGAGACATATATTTCTGTTGTTTGCAAGTCAGTAGTCTCAGGTATTTTGTTATAGCAGCCCAAATGGGCTATGACAGTTTGCAATACTGTCTAAATGGGGGTGGGGGTAGAATATAAAGCTGACTATAATAATCTGACTCCAGTTTTGGAGAGAGTAAGATAATACAATAGAGAGAATGCATTATTTCTGCATGATGATTATTATTTCCTATGGGAGTGTTTTGCATTTTCTAAACATGTTTTGTATTTCTCAAATTTTATAGAATAAGTGAATATTACTTTTGTACCTAGAAAAGCATACTGAAAATATATATCTTTTGAAAAAGCCAGCAACTGTTCTCCCTGTCAGATATAAGCCCCCATGAACACAGGTTTCTTCATCTGTTTGTTCACTGATGTGTGCCCAGAATAGTGTCTGGCTCTTCAAATGTGCTCAGCAAGTATTTGTTGAGTGAGGGAAAGGTACAGCCCGCAGCATAGGCAAATCCAGCATGTGTGCTGAGATTACCCATCACCCCATAAACAACTGCCTTCAAAACAACCACTTTAGAAGACTCATACTTTCTGTGGGCCAGAACTTCATACAGGACACAATTCTTACCTTGCTCCTCGGTGTCTGGGGCCTTAGCTAGGAAGACATGACGAGCCAGACGTGACTGGAAATGTTAAGAGCAGGAATCATCTAGAGGCTTCTTCTCTCACGTGTCTGGTGCCTGGGATGGGATGAGTCAGAGGCTGGACTCAGCTGGGACTCCCAGCGGAAGCATCTACACACACGCCATGTCTCCAGACAGCTTGAGCTTCCGCAGTGGATTTTGCACAAGCAAGAAATGAACGCTTGCCGGGCTAAAACACTGCTACTTTGGGATTTGTTGCTGCAACAGAGCCTACCATATTCTGGACAAATACAGAGCTATGTCATGTAATGAGCTGTACCTGAATATACCTTGTCGTCTTGTCTCTGTTAGCCTGGAGGTCAGCCTGAGCAATGTCTTTCTGTTTCATCGTGGGCAACCTGCAAAGCAGAGCTGCCGCGCACTGAGGCACGTGGTAGGCGTGACACAGACCAGGGTGCCCACCCTGCCACGCCACATACATGTGTGGCTGTCGACAGGTTACGGAATCTCTCTGAGCCTCAGTTTTCTCATCTGCAAAACAGGAATGATGATGTCAGCGCTGGTCTCAGGATTCTTGTAAGAATGAAATGAGATGAGGTACCTATTATATGGGACTCGGCACAACAAAGCACTTCTTTTTTTTTTTTTTTTAAAGATTTTATTTATTTATTTGACAGAGAGAGACACAGCGAGAGAGGGAACACAAGCAGGGGGAGTGGGAGAGGGAGAAGCAGGCTTCCCGCGGAGCAGGGAGCCCGATGCGGGGCTCGATCCCAAGACCCTGGGACCATGACCTGAGCTGAAGGCAGACGCTTAACGACTGAGCCACCCAGGCGCCCCAACAAAGTGCTTCTTAAATGTTCGTTGTTGTATTAGTTCTGCTGTTATACGGTGTCCAGAATCTCTCCATCTGATGATTAGGATGGCATCAGCTATGCACAATTAAAAGAAAAAACGTCTCGTCCCATTCAGAGAGGATTTAGCGTGTTTCCTGTGGTTTGGGTTTGGGGGAGGAGGGGAAAGGACAAAAGAGGGGATGGAGTCCTAAAGCCATAGGTAAGAAGTGAGGAAAAGACTTCCCCTTTTGATGTACGAAATATCTACTTATTTCTATACCGCTTGGTTCCATAGGAGAAGAGTGAAGGCAGATTTCATGCCATCTCATAATTTGCAAACAAAAACAGACACTAAAACAAGAATGGGGACATAAACTAGAAGCAGAAAGTAGCTCCGTGGGAGTGTTGCTGCAGACTTGGGCCAGGTGTCGCAGGAAGGGCCTCCTGCTCTTGCACAACGCAGGCGCCGGGCTCCCTGGTCACGCCATGCCCAAGGTGGGCTCCCGAGGGAAGGGCGGTGAGCTCAGCTGCTGGCAAAGGTGACTTCAGGATGGTGCTGGCCATGTGTGCTGAGTCACCCAGGGGTACAAGGCAAGCTGCCAGGCCCCGGGGGAAGAAATGACAAGAAGCATCCAATTTGTGTGTTCATCACCAGCGCTCAGATCCAGAAGAATGTCTAAAAAAATCTCTCTGGCTTGCACTTTTTAGGCCATTTAATTTTTTATTGTTGAGCACGAACAATGATACAGAGCAGTTTCCTGTTTCTTGGCCCCAACCCCCCACTGCTGAGGAATTTGGGTTTAAATTGCCAGAGAGGAACATTTACATTCTATAAATTAGCTTCACTAAAGATGCTTAAGCGTTTATGAAAACATTCCCATTTTATACTCAGCTTTATAAAATCTTAAAGGAAAAAAAAAAAATCCCAAACTGCCATGAGAAGCTAAGCTGGCAGAGAGAGCAATCTGCTCAGTGCAAATATGCCAACTGCTTTACAAATGAGTAATATGGAATCAGGATTAAGAGCCTGCAGATCATTTATCAGTGACAAGGATTCTTAGCCTCTGTACTCCAGGCCATGGAGACTCTCACAGGCTAAATCCTATGCCTCAGAAGCAATATACAGTATTAACTCATTTATACCCACATTAATTCCAGTGGCAGGGAATCCCACTGTGTCCCACCTCGGGTCCCCAGGACAGGTATTTTGATGTACAGCAAAGAGTTTGACTTCCGGGGAGACCCGGGCTTAACTCCTGGTTTAGCTACTAACCAGCTAGTGACCTTAGACAGTGGAACTAACCACTCAGAGACTCAGTTTCCTCCTCTGAAAACTGGGTACAATAATGACATGCAGGTACTCATGAGGGATAGTTCTCCTGATATCTTCACTTCTGGACAAACAAAATAAAGGCAACAAGACTACAGAGGAGTTCCATCATGTATGCATTCAAATAAATGTGTTCAGACACACATGCCCTGCCATCGAGAAAAAGAGTGTGTGCCAAAGAAAGAAAATGAGAAGCTCTCCTTCATTTACTTTTATACCCCCTTCCCCGTATTTTTCTGACTAAACCTGGGCCTTCTCTGGCTCTAGGGTAAAGAGGTCACGGCCAAAAGCAAAGAGAGACTAAATAAATTAATTTTGGCTTGTGATTCCGAGGGTGTTGGTTTAAGAATAATTTTGACTCTTGACTTTATAGACATTTCCCCTTAAGTGCTTACTTTAAAGTCTTTGGCCTTCCCATTCTGCAGCCCCCCAACCCCTAAACACACAGTTCTCATTACCCCTTTAATATCAGGTAGGCGGTTGGCCCAGGAACATAAGCGTTGGTGCTATCTGGCTGCTAGGCCAACAGACCGTGTTTCGTAGTCTAACTTCTTTGGACATCAGATACCAGACCCCTGACAGAGAGGGGCCGAGGGCCGGCACATAGGTTCTTGTTCACTCAAACTTATTAAAGCATCCAAAGGGTTTCCAGCACATTCCACCTGCTTTTTATCTTTTCTGTCCGTCAAAATTAGGTGATTGCCCTGATGGATAAAAATCATGTCTGAAGCTCCACGCTGAGCCTCACTTAGAGGTTACTACTTCCAAGGATGAATACCATATGTAATAATCCTGCCTGCTAACCACACGCTATCACTCTTTGCACCGTTTTATCTTTAATATGATACATTTATTCTCATTGCATTTCATCACAGCCTCAATGGACAATGGCTTAGCAGAGAGGCAGTGCTTGCTTAGGGATGTGCTAGACCAGCATTTCCAACGGAACTTTCTGGGATGATGTAAGTTTTCTCTGGTCATATTTGGCAATAGCATTTAACATGTGACTGGTACAACTGAGAATCGGAACTATAAATTATATTTCATTTTAAGTAATTTACATTTGGACATCATTGTCCTGAGTGGCTATTTGCTACCTTATTGGACAGCACAGTGCTAGACGCTACCCACTTAGGACTTGCGCTGGACCAGTGTTGTCCAATAGAAATACAATGGGAACCAGAGATGTAATCAATTTTACTAGTAGCCACACTTAAAAAAAAAGGAGAAAAAAAGAAATGAAATTAATTTAAATAATATACTTTATTGTTATTGACTCTTCAAAATACTATCATTTCAACATGTGATCAATAAAATATTAATGACATTTTTTACATTTTTTTCACACTAAGTCTTCAAAATTTGGTGTACATTTTATAATTACAATATATCTCAGTTCAGACTAGCTATATTTCAAATGTTCAACGGCCAAATGTGGCTAGTGGTTACCATATTGGACAACACAAGGCAGATATTAGCTACCCTGGGGCTAACTTTTCTACCTGTAACATGGGCATGTTTACAGCAACTATAATCTAAAACACCCTTGTATTTAACTAAGGGATGCTAAAGAATTTTTAACACAGAGTATTAAACACAAATCCAAACTCACTACATTTATTTTTACCAAAGTATACATAGCTATGCAAAATATCTGGAGTTTCCTTTCCTTTCTAACTATGTTTCTTGGTCTTTTGCTTTGAATTACATAAATTCACTAATTTCACTAACATGTCAATATTTACTGCTAATTATACAAGAACAGTTCTACAACTTGAAGAAATGCAATGTGATTGTGTATCAACATTCTTAAGCTCAGGGCCTAGTAATTTCCATATCAATAATTTCCATTAGTGTAATGGGACACAATAGAAGCTGTTCCTGGAATGAAAATGTATAATGAAAAAAGCAATCTTAGAGAATCACTTGGCAGCAAAATAGGTAACCAATAAGCCAATGACCTGATCAATGGGTATTAGGTACATTAAAATGCAGAAGATGATTCAGAAGTGTCCATTAGCAGGAATTTTAACAAATAAATTACATAAAAATAATCAATACAGCTGGCTGACAGTATAACCTGTAACAGTGGATTCAAAGGCAATTGCAAAGATTTGCATTGCTCACACTTGAACGCCTTCTCAAGTTCAACATTGCAAACTACACCTCCTCCCCCATCTTGAGTCCCTTCTTTAATGCTTTTTCTAAATTAGGTTGTTGTTTCATTCTTACCACGTACTCATGAAAAATGGATAAAGGCAGTCATGTGGGTTTTCTGTCTCTCCAGGACACACCTTGCTGAAACATGCTCAATATTTGTTAATGGCTTTGAGGCAGGAGCCATGAAGGTACAGCTTTTGCTTTGGAAGACAGAGGCAAAGAGAGACAATACTTGAGAAGGAGGTAGCATGGGGAAGGGGGGGCAGTTGTAAAGTCTGGATGGCTGCCTTTTAAACTTGGGACAGGAAAATTGTTTTGTAATGATTGTCCACAATGTCAGCCTGGCTCTCCACTAGAGAAAGGGAAGCAGAATACAGTGCCTATGGCCTTGGACTCTGCCAGACTAATCAGAATCTTTCCTTCCACTTTACAACAGTTCGCATCCTTTGATTTTGTTCATTCAATAAGCGTTTATGCATTACAAACTTAGCAGACTGGAAGAAGACAGGATAATGATACCACTATTATGTATTATTTAGCTGGTATTAAGCTTTCATTTGCTTCTCCGGCAGAAGAAAGATTGTGCTTTGCTTAGGAAAGCAAGCAGGACTGGGCTACAAGTCATCATGCTCTGCCTTCAAGGGGTTTAAACGATCCTAGGATACCACAGGGAACCCAGGAGCCCCTCATGTCTTTCTTCTCTTCACTTTGTTAGAAAGGAAGCAGAGGGCTAGCCTTTACTGAACACCAGTTAGGTATCAGGCACCCTGCTAAGCACAGGTAGGTAATACCTAATTTTATTGACTCCCCCCCCCATCCCACCACCACAAAGTTGTTGCTAGTAATGGAAAAAATACATTATTTTAAACAGAGAGAGGAGAAAACCCTCTGCTCCTCCCAGTAGCAAAATCCCAAGATTCCAGAAGACAAGGTCAGTAGAGCCCTTTGATACTTTTTATTCCTAACAAGGAAATTAATCTAGAGGTGGTGAGGTGAGGCTCTTAGCTACCCCTCTTTAATGTTCAGGCAATGGTAGTGGTATTACTGGGTGCCAGGATTAAGCCATTTAAAGTGAGATCAGAAAAAGCAAGAAACATCATCCTTTCAAAGAAGCAAATACTATTAGGTCTCAAGAAGTACAATTTGAATACGTCTTTGGGGTAATTTCCGGAAAAGGGAAAGAGCCCATTAATTATGCATGTAAAAGTAAGCAACACATCCATTGTTTTTGAGAGAATCTATGAAATAACTATTAAAGGGATGTTAAAGGATAATAATTTTAAAGGTAAAATCATAATTCATAGTGATATAAAATGAACACGTGTCAAAGATTTTACTTCCTTCATTCATTAATTAGGGAACCAGTAAGATGATAGGACAGGTTGAAAGCAGGATTCATAAGGCAGGTACCTACACAGAGAGGCTGATATAAATTTGCTTAATAGATGCAAAACTGGCTGGAGGGAGGATGGTGGGGACAATTTTCAAAATTCACTTGCGTGTTGTGGTAGGCAGAATCCTGAGATGCCTGGCCCCTGGTGCACATATCCCGGATCGTCCCCTCCCCTTGTGGATGGGCGGGACTGTGGATCTGATGGATTTCTCCCCACGATTAGGTTACAGCAGGTAACAGAGGTGAAGGGATTTTGCAGATGTAATTAAATCTCCGAGACTCTGAATTAATCAAAAAAGAGATTATCCTTGAGTGGGGCTGACCTAATTAATCGAATCCTTAAAGACTACTGGACCCTTCTTAAAGGAAGAGATTTGAAGTATGAGAGATTCTGCTGGCCTTTGAGAAGCACACTGCTGAGCTAGAGAGGACCACATGGTAGGGAAGGGCAAGGGGCCTCTAGAACCTGAGAAGTGACACCAGCAAGAAAGCAGGGACGTCAGTCCTATAACAGCAAGATGAATTCTGCCAACCACCAGTGAGCTAGGAAGAGAAACCTGAACCACAGATGATGTCAGTGTGCTGAAACCCTGGGCAGAAGACCCAGCTAACCTGCGCCTGGACTCCTGACCCCACAGAAAACCCAGGATCATACATGAATGTTATAGGAAGCTGTTCAATTTGTGGGCGTTCGTTAAACAGCAACAGAAAACTCATATACATGTCTACAGAAAAGAATTACTTGTATTGCTATGGCTGAGCTACAACTTACAATGTTGCAAAACGGCTCAAGGCAATGAAAAGTGCAGAGACCTCAGAATCAACCTGGAAGACAATGCCTAGGTTTTCAATGGATGCATCCAGTAACGCATTTGGTCCTTACCAGGAGCAATATTTCATTTGGTAAAGTGCCTCTTTCACAGACAACACTGCTTGATTTTATTTTTTATTTGAAGAAAACCTTTTTTGTTTTTCCTTGGAATGGATTTAGACTACACTTTAATTTGTTTTTCTGGGCGTGTGAGGGGGTGGGGGGTGGGGGATGGCTCCCTACCAGGGGTAACAGAGTGGAAATCTACAAAAGCTCCAGAAAGCACCAGCAGGGCTGAGCACCACGCATCAGTCACTGCCGAGCAAATGGAACTGGGCATAATTCAGCCTGGGCTATGAGGGTGATGTTCCAAGTGCAGTGAAAGTTGAGGCTGATCTCATCCACTCATCCATTTATTCCCTCAATAAACAAATCCAGTGCCCACCTGGTTCTAGACAGGGAGACAGTGCCCAATGGACACAACACACTCCCCATCCTCCCAGAGTTTACACTATGCAGGAGCAAAAATAACCCAGATTTGGAGATCTATATTGAAAAGTACCAGATTTGGAGAACTATAGATTTGACCATTGTGGTTAGCCATGAAGACTTTCCTGAGGTTTAAAGGTTGAGACCACAGCCCTGTGGGAAGAGTTTCAGAGATCATTCGGTTGCTAATCCTCCCAGGAAGAGGCAGATCCAGGCATAGCGAAGGAGAGTGATGACTCCGGGTCCTCAACTGGTAGATGCGCAGGTGCCAGACCCCTAAGGAAATACAAATCTGATCCCTGGTGTTGGGTTTAGCCTCCGCTGCCCCATGGAGGCTGCCCTGCACCCCTGGATAAATAAATCCAGAAAACAGAAGATAATACATTATGTTCTCTTATGCTGCTCTGTCTACCTCTGCAGTTAGTAATAATGATAGCTTACACGTGGAAGCACTTTGCATATAGTAACTTATTTAATGTTCACAATAGCCCGTGGAGGGAGCTACTGTTACTACGCCCACGCTACAGATGAGGAAGCTGACGCAGGGAAAGGTGAGGTGACTTCTCCACAGCTGCACAGCTACTGAGTGCGAGAGCCGGGACTCACGCCCAGACAGTCTGGCACCAGAGTCCTCGCTCCTAACCTTCCCAGGGAGCCGTCTTTGTAACAAGGGTTCCCTTGGGCATGGGCAAGAGCCACATGTGGGAGTAGTTCTCAAGCATACTCCGCCTTGCGATTTACTTCGATTACCCCAAAGCTCCAGTATCCCCAGTAGCAGGAGTCCGCGTCCGGCTGTCCTACGGGAAATTAAGGGATTTTTATATTCACCTCCGGCCGCAGCGTGGGGTCATGCTGACTGCACCCCAGGTAAAACTAAGAGTTATTTTACCATCCTTGCAAATCTCTCATCTACTTCAAATTGCTTCTTGCCTCATCTCTGAGCCTCTGCTTTCTCCCCCGGGTGTTCTATCTTAAATGTATACTGCTCATGTCCCCACTAGGGTCCAACCCCGGGGGCACGCGCTGTGACGGCAAGCCCCTGCAGCTGCCCACAAACAGTCAGTCATACCGACGATGACGGAGGGTTTCAAGTTTCCTGTTTACAGTCACCGTCCAACGGGGAGCTCTCCGGGAGAAATTAAAGACTGGCAACAAATTAACAAGGGTTCAGTTATTTTACAAGGGAGAACAATGGTTCCTCTGACCACTTTTGATTCATTGCATCTCTGGTTTCCATGGAGCATCATAGAAGGATCTATGTGTGTGTCAAGAGAATGGATGGAGAGAAGCGGCCCCGGGCAAACAGGAGAGGAGGCTTCTGCCTGATGGGTCTTCATCCGAAAGTGAGTAATCCCCAGCCCTTGGTATTCAGTTCCTGAGTCGCCGTGTAGGTGGCTGCCCTGCCTGGGAAAATGACAATGACTAGTTCCAGTGGTTGCTTTCTCCGCTTCTCAGAAGATCTTTGCCCCCGAGTTGTGGTCCCTTTACAGGCTTATTTATGCTTGCCTCCATCTTTTCCCTTTATAGCAACTTGTTGGAAAAGCTGCGTAGGCAATCGGAGGGGACTGCTGAACTGCCTCTGCGAGGGAAACAGTTGAAGAATTTTCAGGGGCTGACTCTGGAACTTAGGGGTTCTTTGGCTCTCTGGCTGCCCGGAACCCGTCCCAGCTTCTTCTTACAACTCCACCACCCCTTTCCCCCTTCTCCGTCACATGATTTTAGAAGGTTTAGAGCCCTGACTCAAGGGAGGAGCATGTGATTTAGGCTCAGCCAATCAGTGCGTGGCATTCCCTTGACCGCCAACGATTGGTTCATTGATAATCATGTGACTTAATTGGAGCCATTTAGAGAGGCAATAAGGGTTTCGGTGGGAATTCTGGGAAGGAGATGTTCTTGCTGGACTCGACCGAGGTGTGAGGCTGGAGACCAGGTAACCTGCTTACTGCCAAGAGGGAGCAGTGGTCTTAGACTACGGTCAAGCTAGGAAAAGAACAAGAGAGACACCGACTCTTGAGTACGGTGCCTGAGCTCTGGAATCAGTCTATGTCTGAGCAAGCCCTGTTTCCAGACCCTCGGATACGTTATTCAATACCATTTACTTCGGGCTTGTACTGTCTTGGATTGGATTTTGTTTCTTGCAGCTGAAACAGTTGCCTGTTGCCCTATGGAGAAAATTGAGAGAAAGCTTTGAGAATAAGAGCTGCCTGAAGAAGGGCCATTCACAGCCCTTCAGCCAGGAAAGTGATCCTCACCTGAGGGTATTGGTCCCTTTACATTTATCGTGAGAAAGCAAAGTCTGCAAAATACACTTTTAGAGCCCTTAGCTTTTCCATTCCCTTCCATCTAAACCTGACATTTTTATGGCGGGGAAATCTGTCTAGTTTATTATTCAAGTTATTGCTGGGCCTACCTCAAAGTGAACAGACATGGGTTGAAATCCTCAGTAAAAGTCTTCCGTATCTTTTTTTTTTTTTTTTTGGTCACCATGCCTTTTAAGTGCTTCCGGTATCCTCTCAATTATACCATCTTTCTAGCTAAGTGATGGTATATGAAGACATTTGGCAGGGGACCCAGAATCACCTGAATCATGCCTTGGCCTACCAAGCCCATCTCTCCCCAGTGCCCCAGGGGAGCTGTAAGTAAGTTATTTTTAGAGAGAGCTTTGGTCCAAAACCTGAATGGAAATTCAAGTAAGTAAGGTTGGACCTCATGTTCTTTCTCTTCATTGTTCGGTTCCAATGCTCAGATATAACCAGTCAGTTGACCTAGACCTTCCTTTTCTGGGAGTGCTAAGCCCAGAAAATTAACCGTTTTGGTTTGCTGGTATGGGGTTAGGATAAGCCACTCCATCTTGGGCCCAATCTGGTTACAGAGTCAAGGACTCTGAATCTGCTTCCAGTGGGAGGATGAATACGTGTCCAAGGAGAGAGAAAGTGAAGAGGTGGGGAGAGGGGCATCTAGGGCCGCCCTGCCTTTCTGGCCACAAGGAAGGCAGAGAACAAGAGACTATTCATATGTTACATGTGCTGTAACCTTATTTCTGTTGAAATGTCCACCTTTGGAAAGTTGTGAGCCAATAACTGTCTTGGAATTAATCAGATCCATACTCTCTCAGAGCAGAACAAAGCAGGAGGTAAAACAAGAATTTCTGAAAGGTTGTTCTTCATAGTTATGTTATCAAATTACGATAATGCTGGCTAAGATAACAAATCATCTCTAGAATTTCAACAGCCGAACACAATACAAGTTTACTTCTTATTCGTATAACAATCTAAGGTGGATCCTTCTCACTGACGGGCTGCTCTCCTATACTTAGTGATTTAAGAACTCAAGTTCCTTCAGTGTATGTAAGGCTCCACTTTAAGTTTAAGTTAATGGCGTTCAACTTTCATCCTACTTTGTCATGACCTGATGAGCTTTAAAAATGCTAATACATGGGCCCCACCCTAGGAGATTCTGATTTCCCTGGTTTGAGTAGCTGCTTGGGCACCCGTATATTTAAGATACCCCCAGAGGAGTACGAAGGCGTTTCACTAGAGCATTCCCCTAAGGCAGTTGTTCTAATGCGTGGTCCCCAGACCAGCAGCAACAACGTTTGGGAACTTACACAATGTGCAGATTCTCGGCTCCCAACCACATATGTGGAATAAGAACTCTAGGGTGGTGCCCAGCAATCTGTGTTTTAATAGCTTTCCAGTTGATTCTGATGCATATTCAAGTTTGAGAATCACTCTCCCAGAGCCTCAAGGTTCGCTGCATCCAGGTGGAAGGGGAGAGAGGGAGTTTGAGGAGCACACCTGCTACTTACCTACCTTGGAATGGCAATGACCTCACAGTCTCTTGGCAATATCCAGTAACGTGGGCCCAGCTAGAGGCAGAGAAGACTGGGAAGCGGGACCCTCACTGGGCAGCCTCTTCTTGCCATAATCATACATATTAGAGTTGTCTAGAATTCCACACTGATTCAGGATGGAAGAAAAATGAAAGGCAATTCTAAGTTCTATGTGTAATGTAAATGGTCAAGGCTCCTAGGTCGTGGGAGTTGAGACTAAACAAAAACCTGGAAGAAGATATGCAAATTATTTGTTTTGATAGAGAATAGTATGGGTTCCTTTGGACAGAAAAACTAACATAAAAATTTCAATAACTTATAAGCAACATACCCTGTCTTGTAACAGCCATTTTTCATTAAAGTGATAAGATCTCTTGAGTTCTCCTGATTAGACCTCTCTCTGATTCACATGGTTTCCATTCACTTCCCCCACCAGCTCAACAGCAACTCTGACAAAGAGATGGGAGATTGTGGATCTGTAGGCACAACAAGGTCCTTTCAGAAGCCAATCCCGAAGGAATCTCCTCACCCAAGCCTCCACAATACTGTGATGGCGAGAACAGACATTAAATAAAGTCCGGCGGCTTGTGGTTCGCGTCCTGGCTTTGCCAATTCTTTCCTGTGTAACCTTGGGTGAGATGTTCAATCTCTCTGGGCCTCAGGTTCCTCTTCTGTGAAAGAGTTAAAAAGTCCCGGTTTGTAGGATTATTGGGACAACTACATGAAATAATAAAGGTGCCTTATATATCTTAGGTCTTCTAATCCCCACTCTTCTCTCCTGACCTTCAGGGTGGGCATAGAACCATAGAACCCGTGCAGATGACATGCGCCAGATTCTGGTCTCCATTCCAGGAGAATGCCATCTGTTGAGTTTAGGCTGCCTTGTGATACAGAAACAATTCAGGCCATTGTTATCCCCAAAAGGACACATCCAGGTGAAGCTCTTAAGATGCTTTGAGGTTGTCTGAGGGTGGCTAAGTCCCACCCATTCTCAGTAAAGCGATTTACAGTGAGAAGCCTTTCAAGTCAGGCCTGCCTTTCCGGTCTGCTCTTTGGTGGCAGGGCGATGGGCCTTGGGCTCTGTTTGTTGTATGATGCTTGTGGTTTCTACCTGCTCTGGCTTAGGTGGTTTGTTTCATTCGGACTAGATGCCAAGGGGACCATATGGTCCAGTGAGCTAAGAAACAGCAGATGTCTGGGGGGACTTTGTGTTGTCTGTGACACTTCAGAAAGTGACTCCATTAGCCAGTGGTACAGAACAAAAAGAACCTGTCACATTTGAGCACAGAGACAACTCTGGCCATTTGAATGCTTGAAGCATATGCCAACCCCTGGAAAGCTAAAGTCTAATTTGGGCTTCGTGATTCTTTAGAGAGGTCAAGTGACCAGGGAGGGGCTGGAGAGGAGGTGATACCAGGCAATTACTGGCACTTACGATTTTGTGCATCCAAAATAAAACAGATAGTTCCTAGATGTTTTAATATCCAGATCTCAGAGCCAGTTCAGAGCTTATAACAATACAGTGACAAACATAGTAAACTCATATACGTACAGCGCCTTCCAATCTATAGAACATTTTTGTAGGGTGCAGGGAAGCTGATCCTTTCCATTTCCTGGGAGCACATAAGTTATCACACTTACTTGATTGGTCAGAGATCCTTAGGTGGCATGGAATATATACCCACTACAAGGTATCCGCTGCATGTTTTAGTCCGGTGGCAGGCAGCACTTCCTACGTAATGCAGCCCTGCATCAAAGGGGTGTTTTTTCTCCCCAGTCTTGTCCGAAGCTAAAGCTTGGCAGTCGATCCTTGCTGCCAAGTTTACAACATGGTTGGGATGGTGAGAGCCCTACAGAATTCATGTGAAAGGTAATCCAAATCCCCCCCCCCCCCATGCAGCTGCTCTTAAATCTACAAGGACATGTCCCTACACGAAGTCTCTGGATATTGTACTGAGATCGTCACATGTCATTAACACAGTTCAATTCTGCAACTTAACTGATTGGAAAACCTGATTCAATTGCAAATTTGTTTTTGGCAACTGCATCAGCATCTTCCCCAAATATATTAGAGTTGCCATTGACAGATGGTTCGAGATGGGCCCAGGGAGGCTGTTGACAGATATCTTGAGATGGATCTTATTACATTGACATATCCAAAGAACGTCCCATGGGAAATGTCTTCACAGACTTGGAGGCCGACAGAACAAGATGGAAGCCCTTCAAGAGAATTGCCAATAAAAAGACTGAAAATGGGCACAGCCTTCTGGAGGTAATCTGGCAGTGTGTAGTGAATCTTAAAACATTCATACCCCTTGACCCTATATTTGTCTTTTCAAGTTTTAGTTGAAAGTGCAGCTCAGACATGTGTGCAAAGATTTATGTGTAGAGCTTTTCACTGTGGCATTAGCCACAGAATAATGAAGAACTGCAAATCATCCAAATTCTGCAGTTTGAATACACTGATTATATTTATATCCACGCTTACTTGATAAAAAGAAACCAGGTGAAGGGCTGTTTGGGTAGAGTGATCTAAGTTTTGCAAAAGGAAAAAAACGGGCTGGAAAAAAACATTTTCTAAATGTTAATAGTGAGGGTCTCTTGGTGGTTGATATAATGAGTAAATTTTCATCATTTTAGGGTTGTTGTTTTTTTTTTTATTTTTAGTGAACTCCCTGACAATATGCTACTTGAGAGGTCATTTATATAAACAACAATTTATAGAAAATTTTGGATAGGAAAAAAAATCAGCAAGAACCAACACAACTATTTAAATTTTTATATCCTAGGCTCTGCCTTTGTACATGGAAATTTTTTATATAGTCAGAGAATACCCATAGCTTTGTATTCTTTTTTTTACAATCTAAGTAAGAATAACACTAAAAAAATCTGATGAATCTGGAAAATTGTGTGTGTGAGAAAGAGTGTATGTACCTATACACATATTATAATATAAAATTTAATTGTTTGAAAATTGATAATCAACATATGTGGGATAACTCTGATTAAGATCAGAAAATCTGCTTATCCAAAAAAATTTAACTTCTACCTCTTTCTTTTTTTTTTTAAAGATTTTATTTATTTATTTATTTATTTGACAGAGAGAGAGATAGCGAGAGCAGGAACACAAGCAGGGGGAGCGGGAGAGGGAGAAGCAGGCTTCCCGCTGAGCAGGGAGCCCGATGCGGGACTCGATCCCAGGACCCTGGGATCATGACCTGAGCCAAAGGCAGACGCTTAATGACTGAGCCACCCAGGCGCCCAACTTCTACCTCTTTCTATAGCTGAACTAACTCTCTGTAGGCTTAAAATCAGGGATATGAAACTAACCCCTCAAATTTTAACCAATTTGGCAGATTTTTGAAATCAACTAAGTTTTCTTTAAGAATATAAAATCTGAACACGACTCAACCCACTGGAAAGAGAGAATAATGGATTTGAAAAACCAATGGCTGAAAAATCTATTAAGCATTAGGAAGCAGTAACAGTGGTAAGATTATTTCTGAGCTAGACACACACAAGAAATTGAGGATGACGGCCCAAAACAAGAGGCTGTGGCTGTGGCATTGACTTGATGTCCATGATGACAGTAACTGCCAGGGAAATTAGGAAAGTATGAAGATTCAGCATTTAAAATCAAAATGAGGCTTGATGCAGAAAACAAATCTATTGCCTTCCAGAAACAATGCAGAACCTGCAGTTTTTATTTTACCAAGGCCTGCCTCACATAATTCAAGTCAAAATATTACTTTCATCAGAGAATTATTTTTGTTCTTCCGTGAAAGAGCACAGGAAATATGTTATGAAATTACTTGCCAAGGTCAAGAAATCTCATAATCTTGACAAGAGCGGGGGCAGGGGAAGAAGAATTGTGCCTTCGTCTAGACCAGTAGTCCTCAACTGGGGGCAATTTTGTCCCTTAGGGAATATTTGGCAATGACCGGAGACAGTTTTGGTTGTCACAACTGGGGATTTGGGGGAATGCCACTGGCTTCCAGGGGGTAGAGGCCAGAAATGCTGCTAAGCCTCCTAAAGTGCTCAGGACAGCCTCTCCAACAAAGCATTGTCCCCCCAAATGTCAGTATTGCCAAGGTGCAGGAACCCTGGCCCAGCCAGTGACAAATGATCTAGGAAGAAATGACCAGATGCAAGGTCCCTGCCATCTACTTTCTACCTGGGGGAGGGTGAGGTGGAGGGGGGTCCTAGGGGAGGGACTCCTTTCTCCTTTCTCCTCTGAGGCCAGATAGAGAAGGATGACCCCTCACTCCTGATGGCAGAGGCCGCAGTTGCATCTTTCATTAGAACTAGATGAGAAAATTTAAATATGGTAAAAATCTTGATTTCATTGGAATTTATAAAGGCAAAACTCTCAGTTGAGTCAGATTTTTTTTTTTTTTCCTATACAAGGGAAAAGGAGCAAAACACATGGAAGAAAAAGCTTATTTTGGGAACTTCAAAAACATGTCTGAGGGTCAAGGACAAATTCTACCCAATCTCCTGTTTTGTTTTCTGGACAATGGGAATTGGGGTCCAGAAGGTTTAGCCCGAGGTCCAGCCTGACCCTCAGCTATCAAAGAAGAATTAGATTGCATTGGAAATAAACTGTGCTTCCTAAGGCAGGAAACTCGACTCATAGTTTTCGGTAAGATTTTCAACATCAAGGGTTAATGTGAAAAGGATTTTCTGGTTAACTCTTGAGATGACCTGGAACCTCCCATTCCGTGGGCATTTTGACATTTGACAAATCGGAGTTTTCCTGTAGTTAACATTCCTTAAGACGTTCTTGACATTGGCAAGGTTTATAGGAAGGGCTACCGACTGTGTTAAAAACTCCAATCCAAATTTCCCCTCTCTACATTTTAAGTTTGTAACATTGGAATGCATTAAAATAAGCATGTAACATTTCTGTGTAATGAAGAAAAACAAGTCAGCTCCTTTGCTTTTGAAATCTAGATAAAACAAAGCATTCAATATGCTTTGTTTTATCTAGGGTAGGGCATCTAAGGTAGGGAAGAGTTAACAGCAGGAGAGGGTAAAATTTTGGTTCCAATTTACAACATATTCCAGATGGGCAGCGTTGTGTTCTGTGTCAGTTTGGGGGAGTTCAGAAAGTTTGATTTAAACATTTGGTTGATAGTCTTGCGAGGAACAAACCACATTGAAGTAAATGGTTTTGCCTGCATCCACCTAATCTCATCCTGACAGGTGCCCATCCGGGCTGGCAACAGTTGGGACTAACTCTCCTCCAACGTTCTTGCTAACTGGCAAGAGCAGACAGTATGTGAGTCTGAGTATGTGAAAGATGGGGGAAAACTAACACAAAGCCAAACTCTGAAACTCCAATCAGCTTTAATTAGGCAAGAAAAATCAACAGCTTGAGAATATACACCTACTGAGACAATGGGACCCAGAGGGCTGCAAAGTGTTTCTGGGTCCAGCTAAGGATCTTGCACCCCATCACCCGCCTCCTCTGGCTTTTGGGTTTTCCACCATAAATAAGGTGTTAAAGATGGCTATTTTCTTTTCCTACCAGATGAAGCAATGCTCAATTTAGAAAAGGCAAAAGGATCCTTCGGAGATCTGGTGCTAGGATGTGGTTCCCACATCACCGTCTCTCTCCCTGAATATACAGAACATCCTAGATTGTGCAAATACTCATAGCCAGGGTCAAAAGGCTGTTAGCCAGAGTCTACCCAACAGGACCTCCAATCAAGGTACTTTGTAAAAATGTATAAAACATGGAATAGTGGAAAAGTCATCAGTTTTGGTTCTCAGACCCGGGTTTAAGATCCCCCAATGGCTTTCTAGCCATGTGAACCCTAACAAAATCAGTGTGTTTCTCTGAGATTCCGAGTCCTCGCTGGTGCAATGGTTTCATCCTGATTGGTGCATAGCACGCGGTGAGGATGAAAGGCAACCAGCTCAGGGTCCAGCACTCTGCTCCCTGCCCCCTCAGTGCTCAGGTCTCGCAGGGACTTCTTGTTTGTACTGTGGAGCGTTCTGTTTAAATACTTTTTAGGGAAAAGAATTAAAGCATTAGAAACTGAACCAATAGTGAGGATTTAAATCAGACAAAGCCAACTTTTGTAACCAGTTCTGGGACGGACTTAGGACAGGGATAACTCATTGTCTTCCGTTTTCTACACACAGCATTCTGACTAATGGGAACAGGAAGTTCTTAATGATGATCCCCAAATGCTGGGGAATCCTCCATCATCCCTGAAAAGGGACATCGTGTTCTCACAATACTGGTTAGGACTCTTCAGAACTAGCTTGGATCTGGATTTAGATGGGGGGTTTGGGGGGGAATTTCAAGGTGTCTCTTGGAGCCAAAACTTGTGTCCACTTCTGTGTATCTATTCCGTTGTTACCTTCCCAAGCATCAGCTTTTTCTTCACATCTCAAATGGCATAAAAACAGCTGCCTGATGATGCTGGAGGTGTTTTTTGTTTTCGTTTTCAAGATTTTATTTATTTATTTATTTATTTATTTATTTATTTATTTATTTATTTGACAGAGAGAGAGAGCACAAGCAGAGGGAGCGGGAGAGGGAGAAGCAGGCTTCCCACTGAGCAGGGAGCCCAATGCGGGGTCGATCCCAGCACCCTGGGATCATGACCTGCCCTGAAGGCAGACGCTTAACTGACTATCCAGGCACCCCAATTCTGGAGGTTTTATATTATAGGCCCAATCACACGAAGATACTGATGCAACTAGATAGTGTCTCCATTCCAAATTCCAAGGGAAAAGGAGCTGATTGATCCAGCTAGGGTCCACCGTGCATCTCAGCTGCAATCATCTGTGACCGGGGAGGGAGGAACCCATCATATAGACATGATGCCAAGGCTTACTCCTGCCATCCTGAGGATGGGGATAAAGGAGGAGTTCTCAAGGGTGGGAGAAGAGGAATGTCATTAGGCATCGACACACTAAAGGTATCATTTCACTGTATGCAGTAGAAATGAAAGTGAATAAATACATTTCAGAATAATTTTTAATAGCCAAGGTCACAATTGAAAAAGTTTTCTGCATATCCCTTGGTTAAGCCAAAAATTCATTTAAGCCAAACTTATTTTGCCCTGCATCCCAACTGTAGCAGACACAGATGGTTGCCTACCTAATAGGTGCTTCCCCTTTGTTCTTAGCTGGCAGGATCCCACATTTAGTTGGGTGTCCACCCTTCCCTCATAATGGTCATGGAAAGGTGACCCTATCCCTGTGTTTAGAAGTAACTTGGTCTAATGGTTGCATTGTGATCCCATTTATCTATCCAGTGATTGGCTTAGGAACAGGCACAGGACACAGTTGTGACCACTAAAACATGATGAGTAATCTGCTGAGGGGCCTTCTGATAATAAAAAAGAAACCCACGGGAACACTCCCTATTCTTCTAACACTTTTCTCACTAATAAAAAGAAACCCACTGGAACACTCCCTATTCTTCTAACACTTTGTATCTAGGTGTGATGCCTGGAGCTATGGCAGCCATCCTATGATCGATCATGAGGGGACCTAGCATGAGGATGGAAGAGTAGTAAGGCAAAGAACTTAGGTCTTCGATGACCCATTTGAGCCACTGGATTAATCCACCTGGAACTATTTTACCTCTGGGATTCTTGTTTATTTATTTATTTATTTATTTATTACATTTCAAATTTGAAGTTTAATTGGCATATAACATTATATTAGTTTCAGCTGTGCAACATAATGATTCAATATTTGTATGCATGGCAAAACGATCACCACAATAAATCTATTTAACATCTGCCACCACACATAGTTACAAATTCTTTTTCTTGTAATGAGAACTTTTAAGATTTGCTCTCTTAGCAACTTTCAAATATGGAATATGGTACTCTTAAGTATCACCATCATGTCACACGTTACAGCCTAGATTCTTGTTACTTAATAAAAGAAATATTCCTGTTGTTTAAGCCGCATTGGTGGTTCAGTGGTAGAATTCTCTCCTGCCTATTGTTTAAGCCAGTTGAGTTGATTTTTTGTTACTTGCACCCCCAAACATCCTGATGCACCTCTTAATTAACACAAATCACAGAGCTACAGAGAAGACATGCTTTAGTAAAAGCTGACTTCGTAGCATGAAGAATAACCCCGCAGATGCTTTCCCCTAATGTCCCTTAGGCAACATTGGTACGATAGCCAAGAAATCATAAATCATCTCTAGTGCTCCCAGAGCCTTATCAAGACACAATATTTTGCAAACAGACCAACATTATTTTTGTGTATTTATAAAAAGCAACTCAAAGGAATGATTTGTTTAAAGTAGGTTTTCTATGCTTCAAAGTCCTGCTCCTTTCGACAGGGAGTTGGACAAGTTTAAAGCAGTTTCATTGTGCGTTCTGCTTGCTCAAGTTTGATAGGCCATGTTCTCATGACAGGTCTGTCCCTGCAATGGGCATCTGTGATGCTTTGATGTGGGCTGTGTTCGGACAGCCTAATACTTGGGGAAAAATGTGCTGAAATTGAGCAAGATTGCTTTCTGCCCAGCTGTTCTCCAAAGGCTCAGACATTTTTAGCACTGAGCAAAGACGCTTGTATTTGTTTTGACAGTCTTGGCAGGGAGAACAATGGTTGATTATCCCCGCACTTTACTAACAAATAAGACTGCCTCCAGCAGAGATAAAATATGGGTCTTGACTTGATTGCATTTCATGTCCAAGGGAATTATCTTCTATTCAGGCTGATGCCCTTTCATTATGCAGTGTATCTCTTTCTTTCTTTCTTCTCGCCTCCCACAGTAACCCATGGATTTCACTCTGAGAAGGTTGATTCCCCAAAAATCACTGTGGGCATGGCGATTTGATTATCATACAAAACATGCATTTTCATTTCTCTAATTTGATTTCTTGGAAGCTAAATTTTTTGTTTGTTTTCGGTTATCCAGATGTGCATGGTTAGTTTCTTCTCTAATTTTCGATTTGCTTGCTTTTGGTATTTGTTTGTGCTGCTGATACCATTTGAGCAAACAGGAGTCTTGGATTTTACATCAGAGCTACCTTTAAAAGGGCTACCCCAGGGGTGCCTGGATGGCTCAGTCGTTAAGTGTCTGCCTTCGGCTCCGCTCAGGTCATGGTCACAGGGTCCTGGGATCGAGCCCCGCATCGGGCTCCCTGCTCGGTGGGAAGCCTGCTTCTCCCTCTCCCACTCCCCCTGCTTGTGTTCCCCCCCTCTCTCTGTGTCTCTCTCTGTCAAATAAATAACTAAAATCTTTTAAAAAATAAATAAAGAAAAGGGCTACCCCAGATGCTTTTCTTCACCCAGGCAGAGAAGTGTCTTGCACAGAATAATTGTTTTCTTTAAAACAAAGGAAGCTTTCGGTGTTTCCATGAAAAAGTTTCTCTTTTTTGCTCTATTATTTGCTACTTTCTGGGTAATGCAAGGACGTTAGTAGAATATTTTAACTCCATTTATTCCCTTCTGCCAAGGTAGGTTTGGGGAGGTGTTCATGAAGCTAAACCTCACCAGGTAAAAAGTCAGGGGAAGACATTCCAGGTTAGGGAGGGGGCAAGCCTGTGTGCTCCCCTGTCCGACCCTTTGTCTCTCTTCCCTGTGACCTGGGAGGCTGGCCGCTCTTAGGGCCTCACCAAGCAGCCCTGCCCTCTGGCTCTCGGTTTTGCAGCCAACAGGAGGTCCTGAAAGGGGACTGCAAGGTTAGAGCGGTTGCGCTATTTCTTCTCTCCTCCCCCATTCTCTCCAAGCCTACCCTGGCTCTCATAGCAGCCGCATTTTCCCTGGGCCACAGCTCCTGTTGGGTGGCCCCTCCTGCAAGCTCCAGTGTATCTGCTAAGCACTCCTTCCTCCAGTTTCTGGAGACATTTGCAGAAACTGGTGACACCTCCCTTTTGCGGTTGGTCACCAGGCGATTGGTTCCCTTAACCTAACCCTCACCTCTGTCCATGGTCCCTAGGGCAAAGTTCCTGTGAGGGTGCCATCTTTCTCCTGTTGTGACCCTTGATGTGGATGCATCAGGGAGAGAAAAGTAAGGTGTGTTCAGGGACAGTCTAGTGTGGTCTGACCAGGGAGCTGAGCTGAGGGAGGCCCAGAGACGAACCTGGGGAATTAAGAAGGGGTCTTATGAGGGTCTGCCCAGTCCAGTCCGGGTTTCGCCCTGTGGGCTATGGGAATCAGGTGGAGTTGGTAGAGTTAGAGTGACATGGCCAGGCCTCCCCTTTGCAAGGGTCGCTATGGTGCTGCAGAACAGAGGACGGATTGGGAAGGAGGGGCTGAATACAGGGAGACTGGGCTGGGAGCAGTTGCTATATTATTTCACATCCCGTGGCTGCCCAGCGTACAGATGATCAAACCCAAACTCCTAGTTGTGGTCTCCAAGCCCTAGTTGATGTGGCCTCTGCCTACCAGTCTGGCCTCAGTTATGCTTCCCCCCCGCTGTTCACCACAACTTTGTCAAACTGTCCTTTTCTCCCCTGGCCAGTAGACACATCAAGGGCCTTCCAGCCCCAGGCCCATTACAGCTGCTGTCCACCTGCTGGGACACAATGCCCTTCTCACCATTCAGGTCTCAGTTCAATGCTTACATCCTCCCGGAGGATTCTAACAGGGTGCCCTCTCTCAAGGGACATGCTCTGGAAGCCACATATTACTGGAGGTTTTCTCCCCATAGGACTTATTACTGTCTGGAATATTTTCTTTACTTCGTTGTTGACTCCTGTATCATCTGTCTCCTTCCTGTACGTAGAGTATGTCAGAGAGTGACCTGGTCTTACTCACCAGTATATCTGGTGCCTGGAAGACTACCTAGAACAGAATAGATGCTCAATCACTATTTTTGGAATGAATGAATGAATAAACCTATCTTTCCACTGGGCTCCCCAACATCTACCACCCACCAGACACACATTCCACCCTTTATTGTCTCTACCCCACTCCCACATTTCTCTCGCCAACAAAATAAGGACCTTTTCAGCAAAGACCATCATAGCTAATGCCAAAGGATGGCTCTGTGGGGGAAAGATACCCTCGGGAAGTGGAATCTGATGTGGTCTTCAAAGAGGGGCAGGGGGCTTGTCTGGGAACAGCCATTCGACAATGAATTCAGGTCCTAGAACAGCAAAAAGCAAACCCAACCAAAAATACCAAACCAAAACATTCACAAAAGAAAAGCAGTTGGATACTCTTAGTGCTGTATAACGAATACTCAGCAACTCAAAACAGCACTCATTGTCTCCCAGTTCCAGAGGTCAAGAGTCTACACAGGCCCTTCTGAGCTCTGATCAGTGGACCCGGGGGTTGAAATCAAGGTGTCAGATAGCTGAGCTCTTGTCTGAAGGCTCTAGGGAAGCTTTTGCTTTCAAACTCATTCAGGGTGTTGGGAGAATCCAATCCTTGAGGTTGTGGGACTAAGGTCCGTATTGGCTGGTTGTCAGATGTGGATGTCTCTCTCAGCTCCTTAAGGCCACTCGTACTCATCCTCACAGAGCCCCTTCGTCTTTAAGTGAGAAGCAGTGTGCCAAATCCTTTTCGCTCTTCAAATCTCTCTGACCTTACCTTCTGCCAGGCTTTTCCACTTTGAAGGGCGCATGTGATTACAGTGGGCCCACCCAGTTAATCCAGGATAATCTTCCTATTTTAAAGTCAACCGATTAGCACCTTGAGTACAACTACTAGTAAGAGCTTGCTATGTCCAGGGAAGCAGCTTGTCCACTGCACAGACAGAGGCAGGCAGGTAGATAGGCACACAATACAAATTTCACTCATTTCACTATTTGTCCTGAGCCTGGCCTCTCTAACAGTCAGGAGAGAGCTCTCTGAATTCCTGCCGCATCCGAGGAAGCGGAGCCAAGCCCAGTGGTAGCTTCAGCCTCAGGAATGTCACAGCACAGATGCTTCTGGATTTATTGAACTCCTGCATTGAAGACAAATGCGGGGTTCTACTGCATCCCGTTTGTCGTGCTTCCTCCCTGCCTGTTTTGCTCACTTGTCTCTTATCCCAGGCTTGTGGTAAAGTGTGTTGGCATACATTTGGGTGCAGATAACAGCTGCCTGGAGGTGCCTGGGAAGGTGTGAGTTCAGGACTGTCACTTCATTTCCCATTTAGGCAGCTGGCCAGCGCCTGGGTGATTTTTCTGGATTTGCCAAACACACATCTGAAGATGAGACGAGGGAGAGGGGGTAGGAACAGGGAGGCGGCCGGGTGCTGAGGAAAAAGGGCTTTGGAGGCAGCAAACCCTTGACTTCGCACCCACACCTGCCACTTCCTGTGTGACCCTGGGCAAGTCATTCAACCTCCCTGGGCCTCACTTTGGTTATCATTAAAACACAGGGCTTTGATCTATTCCTTGTATATTGCTTTTGTGGATTAAACGAAATAATATTAAAGTGTCTGTTAAAATGCTTGTCATACTGTAGACTTTCATTTCTGTTAGGGCCTTTACTCCAATATTAAAAACCTGCTTGGCAGGTTAGTTCACTGCTCAGTGCCTCAGTTGCCCATTTGTAAAGCCGGGACAACAATAGCACTTCCTAGCATTGTTGTGAGGCTTAAATGAATGAATTTCTGCAAAATTCATTAGAACGGTGCTAAACACATAAAAAGTTTTCAAGAGGCATGCATGATAAATCACATGCCTACATTGTGTCCTCATCTCATTTAGGGTCATGAGGGAATGGGATAGAGAAGGCTGGAAATGTAGGATCCCAAGGTAGGTCCAGTCTCCTTAAGGATAAGGAAGTAACTACCCTTCTGCTTTTGTGGACTAACCTTCCTTTCTTGTCTGGAATGGAAGAGCCTTCCCCCACAGGGGAGGCCTAGCTAACTCCCTCTTCTTTCTACATAAATTCAAGAGTGCAGACAAATTATGTTCATGATCCACCACGGCATACTAAATGATCCCAAAACTTAGTGGTTTAAAACAAACATTTAGGTTTCTGAGGGTCAGGAATCTGGGAGCATCTGGGTGAAGAGCTGTGGCTGATGGTGTCTCAGAAGGTTGTGGCCAGGGTTGTGGTCAGAGTTGTATGAATCTGAAGGCCTGACTGGGACTGATGGACCTATTCCCAAGATGGTCACTCCTTTGCCTATTGGCAGGAGGCCTTAGTTCCTCAACACCTGGGTCTCTCTATAGAATGCGGTGTCCTTAAAACATGGCGCCAGAGGGTGGAAGAGAGAGATGGAAGCAGCGGTATCTTTGTGTCTCATGACCTAGCCTCAAATCGGACACGTCATCTTTTCTGCAATATCCAATTGGTTAGAAGCTACTCACTAAGACCAGCCTACACTGAAGGTGAAGGGAATCAGCCTACATTCTTTTGAGGGAGTGTTGTCAAAGAATTTAAGGATGTGATTTAAAACCACTATGCCATCATGCCAGTAATGAGAGGTGCATGGAAGGTTAGGGAGGGAGGGTGATTCTCAAATGCACCAGGGTCTTTGTTCTTTGTTCCTTTAACTACCTAGTTTACCTTTCCTGGAAAAAAAGATTTGAAATTTTCCATTTCTAGCAGAGTTAAAAATATGTCCAGAAATAGAACAGAAAATGCTTATATTTCATACCACAAACTCTTTGCAAGTGCTTTCTATAAGCCGTGTCCTGTACTGGGCATCAGAAATAAAGAAGTGATTAATACAGATTTCTGCTCTCAAGAAACTTGCTGTCCAGCGGAGAGAGAGAGAGGTAGAGAGGAAGTTGGAATAACATAGGATGCCAAACTAATATTATACTGTATATTAACTGACTGGACTTTAAATAAAAATTTGAAAAACAAAAGAAGAAAATAGGATAAGGTAGTCTTTCCTCCTTGTTTTCCATTTCTATACTCTCTTCTTTCCCAGTACTTATTATAAATAGTCGTTCCTCATTTATTTGGTTATAGTACTTGTTTATTACCATTTTCCTTCCAGTATATGCTCCGTGCCTAGCACTTGACTGCTACGTATACTGCTCAGTAAATACTTGTCAGTGAGTAACTATATGATGAGTGCAGTAAACTGTGGCAGCAAGTAGGACGGATACCTCCCCAGCCTCAAAAGAAGGCTCCCTGGAGGAAGCGGTCCTGTGTTGAGATTTGACGTAGGAATAGGAATTATCGAGGTGGAACATGTGTGTATTATTCCTGTTCTCAGGAACAACACCCTAAGCCAAAAGAGTCTAGTACATTCAAGGTGCTGCAAACACTTCTGTATGTTGGAGGCTAGAAAGAGGCAGGGGTTGGGGTGGGGTGTGGAGAGCAAACTGCAGAGGGAGTAATGACAGGTGAGAATGAAGATACAGCAGAACTAGGTTATTGAGAACTTACCTCGTGAGAAAATCTGAAGAGTATGGACCTTATCCTAAAAGCAATGAAGGAAAAATTGAGGGTAGGAAAGTAGGGGAAGGGCAAGGCCAGGGACCAAAGACTTTGTTGTTCTAGCAAGGATGTGAAGGGCCCCCCCTCCGGGCCCCACTTCCAAGGTTTGCAAGTGGGGCTACAGGTGTCCCAGGGGCCAGAGTCCAGAAAGCTACATTGCAGAAGTTATTTCTGGACCACCTTTCTGCAGAGTGCATAGTCCCCCACCCCCAGCTACTCTGGGGGTGGGGGCAAGAGCATGGAACACCATCTATCTCCAGCCCATAAGGCCAGGCCTTGCTGGGCCCCCCTCCAGTGGCCTTCAGAGCTTGTAGAAACCAAACCCTGCTGCTCCTCGTTCTCTGGCTCCCTTTCAGAAGCAGAGTTGGAGTGGGCGCTTCGAAGCCAATTATTAGAGCATAGAGACTATGAGTTGGAAAATGCATTTTCCCTGCAACATGAGAAAAAGTGCTGCTTCCTAGGATCTCCCCACTGGAATCATCTGTGGAACATGCAGAATAACAGAAAAGCAGTTTTCTCTTGGAGACATATGGAAAACAGTTTGTTTGCTTGGAGAAAAATCATAACTTGTTGTGTTTTTTTCCCTCAGAGGAAAATTAAAACTCTCACACATTAAGTCTTTTCAATCCCTTGTTTGTCTTGTGCTTTTAAACCAAGATGCAGGCAGGGGGAAAGTGGTGCTTGTAGGTGAACAGGAAATCTAAGTTGGAAATCTAAATTACAGGGGCCAAACTATCGGAATTCCAAACTCAAATCACCCCTTCATTGTCTCGAGGGCAAGAATGGGGTCATTAGGCCACAAAACCAAATGACACATCTTTCTCAGAAGGGAGGATGGTCTTGTTTGCCTAGTAGTGTATGCATCGGTGGGGGCAGAATGATAAATAATGGCAGAGTGTGAAATCTCCAAACATAATTTCCAAAGTAGTCTTGAAATAATCCTTCCTTTGGAGACCTGATATTCCCAGTCAAGATGGAAACAAAAGAAAATGGCCTGTCTTTCATTTGGTTCACTGGTCCAGAAAATGGGCCCTGGGAAGATAAAGCAGAGCTGGGTGTTTGAGGTGAATAAAAGGAGCCAGTAGACATTCATTGGGGATTTTCTTTGCCCAAGCATCTCCTCAACCTGGTTTCCCCCTCCCTGGAGACCCACTGGAGCTGCCTTCTTCCTCCCTTCAGGATCTCTCTTTGAACAACCTCAGATGCTCTTTTCTTGGTAATAAGAGAAACCATATGCAGGGCTTCAAGGACACATTCTGAAGGATGATTTTTGCCAGCTTGTTCACAGCCTCCTCTCCCCATCCATAATTCTTCCAGAGAGCATCTAGCCGATTTGGAAAAGGTATATCAGATCTCCCAGAGAACAGTGTGCATCCTAACTCTGCATGAATGTAATTCTGACGGTTCTCTGACTGCTCAAACCTTTACAAACTGAGTAACACAAATGCACACAAGACTGCTTGGTAACTTCTGAAGAGAAAGTTGATTACCCCTTGGGAGGGTGGGACTGGGAGCAGGCGGAGGAGGTGGAGACTAACTCTCTGGATAGGCTATTTGAATAGCCTTGGGGGTATTTCCAGAAATAGGACTTAAATGAGCCAAATTCATCATGCCCCCCTCCTTAAAAACATCTTACTAAGCACCTAATATGTGCCAAGAGCTTTACTCAATGCATGCAAAGATTTACAAAAAACACGACCAGTGAACCTCAAGCAAAGGAAACACGTGAGGTGAACTCCCCATTCAGTCTAGTTTCCTGCCAGAACACACTTTGCAAATGGCAGCACAAGAAAGTAGACTCCAAAAGGCAGCAGTGATCTCACTGTGTGGAGTCAACAGAGTTCAGGATGCTGAGGTGGCCGGAATTTATGAGGTAAGATATCAAAGAAGAAAGAACTGAACAGAGAAGTTGCCTCAGAAATCTGCATTCAGGTCTCTTTCAGTCTTTGGCCAGATACCAAGGTGTGAGTGTACAACCCCTGAAGGACTAGATGGAGGACAGTGAGAGAAACTACGAGCTGGAGGGAGATTCTTGAGGTTACACAGTGATGGAAGACAGAGTTGCTAACACACAGCGTAGCTATATTATTGAACACTCTGGGCATTCAGTTGAGACCCCAGAAAGGCCAATCCAAAGAATAGGACTACTCTAGTCCTAGCACATGGACGATTCTTGACCCACAATAACAAAGCTTTAAAAAGCCCCAATAGGGGCACTTGGGTGGCTCGGTCGGTTAGGTGTCTGACTTCAGCTTGGCTCATGATCTCAGGGTCCTGGGGTCAAGCCCCATATGGGGCTGCCCACTCAGCGGGGAGTCTGCTTGTCCCTCTGCCCCTACCCCCTGCTCATGTGCGTGCACACTCTTTCTCACTCTCAAATAAATAAATAAATACTAAAAATTTTTAAAAAATTAAAAAGCCTCAATAGGCTCATACTAGACCACAAATAAATTAAATGCTTGCCAGAGTAATAACTCAACACTCAATACTCAACATTCTTCAAGAAGAAAACAACATAATCCAAACTCAACATAATAGCATTCATAATGTCCAACATTCAAAAAAAAATTGTTAGACATACAAAGTAGCATGGACATGTGATCTGCAGTCAACCTAGAATTCTACATCCAGCAATAGCCTTACTAAAAATAAAGGTAGAAAAAAGACATTTTCAGATAAGAAAAGCTGGGTTAATCACCAGTATACATGCATAAGAGATGTTAAAGGAAATTCTCCAGGAAGAAAGAAAATGATTGCATAGGATATCAGATCTATATGAAGAAGAGTATCAGAAATAGAAAATATGTTGGGTATAAATACAACAGACAGTCTTCTTATTTTTCAGATTCTTCAAAAGACATTAGACTGCTTAAACCAAATATAGTAGCAAAGCATTGTGAGGTGTATAATCCATGTGGAAGCAAAATGTATGGCAACAATAGCACAGAAGATTAAAAGGGGTAAATGAAAGTATATTATGTAAGGTTGTCCAATGTGAGGAGCTAGGAAATCAACTCAAGGTGGGGGCACCTGGCTGGCTCCATCAGTAGAGCACATGACTCTTGATCTCAGGGTTGTGAGTTCAAGCCCCAAGTTGGGTGTAGAGATCACTTAAAAATAAAATCTTTAAAAAAATTAAATAAGATCAATTCAGGGTAGACTGTGATAACTAAAGTAAGTTTATTTTAGTCCCCAGGGCAACCACTAAAAATTAAAACAAAGAGGCATAGCTAAAAAGCAAGTAGAGAAGATAGAATGGAATGCTGGAAAACATTTACTCAATCCAAAAGAAGGAAATAAGAAAGAGCATAAATGGGACAAAGAGAAAACAAATAGCTAGATGGTAGAAATCAACCCAACCAAATCACTAATTCCATTACATCTAAATACACCAGACAGTCTAACAAAAAGAACAATACTGCCAGTCTGGATTTAAAAAATGAGACTCAATTATATGACGTTTATAAGAGACACACTTTAAACATGAAGACACATACAAGTTAAAAGTAAAAGAGTAGAAAAAGATAACCATGAAATAATTGGTTGTAAAGACACAGCAGTGGGTATATTAATATCAAAATCAAGGATAATTACCAGGGATAAAAAGGGATATTACATAATGACAAAAGAATTGATTCACTAAGAAGACATGCAATTCCTAAATGTGTATTTATCTATTAACAAGCTTCAAAATACATGAATGCAAAACAGATAGAATTGAAAGGAGAAATAGACAATTCACAATAAGAATGGAAGAGGTTTATCCTCCTCTCTCAAGAATTGATAGAATGTATAAACAACAACAACAACAAAATAGATAAGATATAGAAGATTATCAGCAAAGTTAACCTAATTGTCATTGTATTGAACACAACTCAACAATTGCAGACTATGTGTTATTTCCAAATGTACATAGAACACTCACCAAATAGACCATAAACTGGGCCAAAAAAACACATCTCAATATATTTCAAATGATTGCAATCATAAATACTGTATACTTGATAATAACAGAATTAAAATAAAAATCAAGAGCAAAAAGATCTCTGGCAAATCTAAATATTTGGAAAGTAAACCACACACTTCTAAATAACCATGAATCAAAGAAGAGATCACAAGAAAAATGAGAAAATGTTTTGACCTGATGATAAAACCACAACACAAATTTGTGAGATTCAGCTAATGAAGTAGAGTAAAATGTTCAATCTAAATGCATGTATCAGGAAAGAAAAAGGGTTAAAATCAATTTATACAAGCCTTTACTTTCAGAAACTAGAAAGAGCAAATTATACTTATAGGAAATATAAGGAAATAATAGAATATAAATCAGTGAAATAGAAAGTAGACAAACAATGAAGAAAATCAACAAAACCAGAAATTTTCTTTTTTTTTTTTTTAAAGATTTTATTTATTTATTTGAGAGAGAGAGAATGAGAGACAGAGAGCATGAGAGGGAGGAGGGTCAGAGGGAGAAGCAGACTCCCTGCCGAGCAGGGAGCCCGATGCGGGACTCGATCCCGGGACTCCAGGATCATGACCTGAGCCGAAGGCAGTCGCTTAACCAACTGAGCCACCCAGGCGCCCCAAAAACCAGAAATTTTCTTTGAAGAGAATAATGAAAAGGGTAGATCTCTAGCTAGACTAATCAAGACAAAAAGAAAGACAACACAAATTACCAGTATCTAGAATGAAAGATGGGACACTAAAGATACTATAGTTGTTAAAAGACAAGACATCTAACAACCTCATGTCACTAAATTAGAACGTTTTCATAAAATCGACAAATTCTTTGAAAGACACAAATTACAAAACTCACAAAATAAGAAGTATAACATATGAATAATTCTATATCTATTAGAGAAATTTAATTTGTAATTGATAGCACTTCCACAGGAAACTCCAGGCCCGCATGACTTCACTGGTAAATTCTATCAAACATTTAAGGAAGAAATAATATCCCTACTACACAAACTTTTTCAGAAAACAGTGCAGGAGGAAACACTTTCCAACTCATTTTATGCATCGTGCATAACTCTAATAAGGAATTAAGGACATTACAAAGAAAGAATTACAGATTAATATCCCTCCTGTGTCTATTTGCAACATTTCTGAATGAAATATTAAAGAAATTGAATATTTTGAAAGGATATAATACATCATTACCCAGTAGAGTTTATCCCTGTTACGTGAGATTTAACATTAGAAAGATTGCAAGATACTGGGTCAATGTACAAAAATCAATGGCATTTATATAAAAGAGCACCAAACAGTTGGAAAATAAACCAAAAAATTCAATATCACTTATTATAGCATCCAAAAGATGAAATACTTGGAAACAAACTTAATGAAAGGTATCTAAGAACTCTATATCGACAACTATAAAACACTGGTGAGAAGTATTAAAGATCTAAATAAATAGATATTTCATGTTCAAGGATGGGAAGATTCAACACTGTTAAGATGTCAGTTCTACCCAGATTAATCCATAGAAACATCACAATTCCTATCCCAGCAGTCCTTTTTTTTTTTTTGGTAAAAATTGACAAGCTAATTCTAAGATCTATATGGAAATGCAAAGGTTCTAGAACAGTCAAGTAATTTTGAAAAAGTACATGGTTGAATGGCTTATATCGCCTGATTTCAAATCTTACTATAACACTACAGTAATTAAGACAATGTTGAATTGGTGTAAAAATTGATAAACAGATCAGTAGGACAGATTGTAGAATCCAGAAATAGATCCACATATATACCATCAATTAAGTTTTTATGTCAGAGCTAAGGTAATTTAATGGGGAAAGGAAAATCTTTGTTTTTGTTTTTTGTTTTTTTGGGGGGCGGTTTTTAGGTGCCAGAATAACTGGGTATCCATATGGGGGAAAAAATGAGTCTTGACCCCACCTTACAGCATACTCCCAAATTAGTCCACTATAAATCAGAGACCTTAAGTTAAAAGCTAAAACTATAAAGCTTCATAAAGAAACAGAAGAATATCATCCCTAATTTGAGATAGACAAGGATTTCTTAGAAAAGACAGAAAACACTAGCCATAAGAGAAAAATTTAATAAATGAGATCTTATAAAAATTAAAACTTTTCTTCAGTAGAGAGACCATGAAAAAAAGTCAATAGGCAAGCCATACACTAGAAGGAAGTATTTGCTCATACAATCTGACAAAGAATCCAGCATATATAAAGGACTCCCACAACTCAATAAAAAGAAGACAATCACCTGTAACTAACAGCCCAAAGACTTAAACAGCCACTTCTCCAAAGACACAGAAAAAGCCCATAAGCACATCAATAAGGTCTCAAACTCACTAGACATCAAGAAAAAGTAAATTTGGGCGCCTGGGTGGCTCAGTCGGTTGAGCGACTGCCTTCGGCTCAGGTCATGATCCCGGGGTCCTGGGATGGAGTCCCACATCGGGCTCCCTGCTCTGCGGGGAGCCTGCTTCTCCCTCTCCCACTCCCCCTGCTTGTGTTCCCTCTCTCGCTGTGTCTCTCTCTGTCAAATAAATAAAATCTTAAAAAAAAAGAAAAAGAAAAAGTAAATTAAGGTCATAATGAGATAACAGTGCACAGCCACTTGAATGACTAAAATTTAAAAGTTTGACACCACCACCACGTGTTAGTGGAATTGTGGAGCAAGGGGGACTCTCATACATTCCTGGAAGGCATGCAGGATGGGACAAACACTTGAGAAAACTGTTAATCTGAGAACTCTAGGAAATCTCTCTTGGCTTCCCCCAATACCCTCCCCCGCCCAACCCTGCCCATCTTACATACCCCAGAATGAGCTTTTTAAAAAGGAAATCTGATTGTGTACCTTCCCTCCTTAAAACATTTCAACAGATTCCATTGCCCTTAAGATAAAGTTCAAGTTCAGAGGTCTACAGGGCCCTTCATGATTAGGTCTCTGCTTACCTCTCCAGTCCTTTCTTAGGCTTCTTCATTTTTCACCCTTCATCCCTCAACCTTGTCCCAGTAATGCTGCTAACAAACGGCCCCGAAACTCAGTGCCTTAAACAAGCAGGCATTTATTCTCATGGATCTGAGGTCAGCTGGGGCCATTCTGCTTCAGGCTATGGCAGCTGGGGTTTGGGCAATATAAACTGGGGTTGGCTGGGGCACCTGCGTGGCTCAGTCAGTTAAGCATCTGACTCTTGATTCCAGCTCAGGTCTTGATCTCAGGGTCATGAGTTCAAGCCCCACATTGGGCTCCGTGCTGGGTGTGGAGCCTACTTTAAATAAATAGAGAAATAAACTGGGGTTGGCTGAGTGGCTCTACCTCTAGATGCAGATAGTGGATTGGCCTGAAGGTTCTGTTCCATGTGTCTCTCAACCTCCTTGGACCAGCAGACAAGCTGGGCATGTTCTCGTGGCAGTGGCAGAAGCTTATGGTGGCAATTGGAACACCTAATGCCCAAGACCTTAGTTCTTAAGATGCCCCTTAAGACTGACACACTGACACATCTACCAGGTTTCAGGACCATGTCAATGGCAATGCAGGGAGATGTACCTTTCACTGTAAGAACTGGGGCCAATAGCTCAACTTACTCCAACCCCCATGCTCCTGGTCAATTGAACCATTTTCAGCACCCTTCCAAGTATCCTGGGCTCCTCTTCTGCCTTCATCCTATTCTTTCTGTATAGACTGACAACTTCTCACCCACCCTCAACTCCTCCTGCAGCCTCCGTGCGTCAAGGTCAGGCCAGTGCCCTGCTATGTGCTCCCATAGTGCCTTGCACTTCCCTCTCCTGGCTCCTACTACACTGTGATGAGCTGTTCACCTGTCCAGACCCCTTATCTCCTCTGAAGGTTTAGGTCATCTTGTTCTTGATGTGTGAGACAGGCATGGGGAAAGTTCATTCCTGTGTACAATCTTTAGTTCCTGGAAATAGAGTACGGGGTGTGTCATGTGTTGGGCCTCAATACTTTAGGAGGGCCCAACTGCACGTGGGGTGACATACACTTTTCTCTGGGTTACAGACAGAAACGAAAGCATAGTGGATATCTGTTGCTTTTGCCTGCCCACATCTCTTTGGCCTTTTAGAAATAATAGCAGCTTGCCTTTGGGGAATCCCTCCTGCTTATGTCCCCTGCCTGGGTCAAGGTGGAGCTAACCAGATGTTCTCCCCAACCAGTTTGAATAAGGTGAAGCAAACTGATGGGAAAATAATTTGAACAGACTTTTCTCAAAGGCAATTCTTTGCTACACCTGCCCATTATTAGCTCCTGCTACCCAGACTCCCAGAGCTACTGGGGTTCCTACTCTCGATGAAGTTCTTAAATTCAGCTTTTCCTGGGATTCTCGATGCTCTCATAAATCCTTCCAATATACGCCTGCATTTCATTTTAATTAGAACAACCAGAGTACATTTCTATTACTTATTCTTAACAAATAATTAGAGCTGATACTTAACCAGATGCTCAGCAACTTCAGGCCCCACCCTGGGTCTCTGCTCTCTTCTTCCTGGCCACCTGGAAGCGGGGAGGGAGCTTGCCAGCTTTGACTTAGGGTTAATTGACCTTTGAGTGCTCATAAAGCTCATGTTGAGAGGCACACCTCTGGATGATTTAAGGCATCTTTTCTTTGCCAAGGAGGGAAAAGAATTTCCTCTGACAGCTGGAAAGACAAGTGGCTACTGCATGCCAGGTCCCACATGTTAAAAATGTACCCCATAATTATATTTGCAGAGCAGGTCTTTTGAGTATTCTTAGAGCTTTGAGGAAGGAGAGAGTTACTAGAAATTACCAGGGCGGGCAAGCGAGAAGGTGGCCTAGGAGCCACTCTGTTGCCCATCCAAATAAATCTCCCTGCTGAGAAGCCTCTCATTGATTCATTCCTATCAGTATCTCTAGGTCTATATCATCTATATCTATACATCTATCTATCTGTTATCTATCTATCTATCTATCTATCTATCATCTATCTATCTATTTATCGATCATCTATCTCCTCTCCTATTGGACGTGAATGGACTCTCAGAGGCCGTGGGCATTCTCACATTGTCCGTTGGCTAGACAGCATGGAGCTGGACGCACTAACAGCGTACTTAGCCCAGCTTGCCAAAGAGGCCCAGGGCACAGCTCACTGTGGGCTGGTAGTCACTTTGTGATTAAGCTCCCAGTTGTCTGGTGACACAGGAGAACAAAAGCATCCACCCGTTAGTTCCTTCTTGCCAGAAACTTACTCCATCCACGTAAGAATAAATTATGGAATCCTGTCCTCATTTGGAACGAATGACACCTTTAGTTTATTTTTAATTGTCCTTCTATGCAAATTTTTCTTTTCCTTTCTAATTTGTCATGTGAGAAAGTTAAATTAGTCTGAACATGTGGGAACAGACTCCACCGATTTTAAGCTTTCTCCTTTCTTCCCTTAGGCATTTAGTCAGTTCTAATTTTTGGACTAGATTTGTTTGGTAAGTCAGAGAGAAGATAACAAGACTGGGGGGCAGGGAGGCAGGATTTTAAAGATAGAAGTACAAATGGAGCTGCCATCTGAGGTCTCAAATTAGGATGGAAAGGACATTCTCTACAGCTATATCTCACCGTAATTGAAAGCTTAAAACAGAGTGGATTTGATTTGAATCAAGAGGCTGCAATTAAATTTATTTTTCTAAAAAGTGCACTCTTAGTATGTAATATAGCCTAATGCCTGCTCTTCACAACTAATTCGGAGGGAAGGATATATTTCATTGTGAATATATTTCATTTTAAAGGGTACCTTTCATTTTAATGTAAGGATTTTGGAGAGGCCACAAGGTGTGGTGGGAAATGCATTAGGTTTCCAAAAGACCTGAATCCTTTCTCCTGTCCCTGATACTTACCTGCTGGGCTGACTTGACCTAACTCCCTGACCTCTCTGAGCCACAATTTCTCCCATAAAAGACTAACCTCCATCCTGCCATGCCTCAACCTACAGGGCCACTGAGCTCCATGAAGGGGGTTACTTGGTAAATGTGAGCTGCTCAGAGGATTTGCAGGACGCATTCCCGAGGAGCAGGGCCCAGCATTCTTAGCAGCCACCGACCGACTTGATTTGGCCAGGTGCAGGGAACTGGACTAGTCCAGAACGTGGTGAGGGCCACAGCCTTAGGTTCACCTGGAATGGGTTTCCTGACTCCACTGTTCTGATATACGTCACTATGCGTATAGTGCGAGGGTAAGATGGCAGAGCTTTTGGAGGGCAGTCTCGCATTCTTTCTTAAAATTACTACCCTTATACCTATACTTCTAGGAACCTATCTTGCTGAGGTATCTGCACAAGTACATAAGGAATAAACATAGATGATATGGATTTTTACTGATTCCCAGGTCCTATAAATGTGTTAATTTATTCCATCCTCACAACAACCCTGTGTTATCCCCATTTCACAAATAAGGAAACTGAGGCACAGAAAAGTGGAGTAACGTGCCCAGGGTCCCAGCGTTGGTAGGTGGCTTTCTGAGTCTGTCTGGGCAGTTATCACAGAATACCATAGACAATATTAACAACACAATTTTATTTCTCACAGCTCTAGAAGCTGGAAGCCCAATCCCAAGTTGCCAGCATGGCCGAGTACCGATGGCTGTCTTTTTGCTGTCGTCTGCACATGGTGGAAAGGGCAAGGAGCTTTCTGGGGTCTCTTTTATAAGGCCACTGATCTTATCCATGAGAACGTCATCCTCACGACCTAATCACCTCCGAACGGCCCCACCTCCGAATACGATCACATTGGAGATTAGGTTTCAACATACGGATTTGGGGGCCCTGAACATTCAGTCGATAGCCATGGCCCGGCCGAGACGTGAAGCTGGGCGGTCTGCCTCCGGATCCTGCAGGTCAGCCATTTTGCGGGGGCAGATCCAAGTGTTTTAGGGCCTGAAGTGCATGCAATTTTTGAGAGCCTCTTTAAAAAATTATAAATACAAGTCAGGCACAATAGTGAATATTTATTTACAACGAGAAGGGAAATTACAAAAATAACAAATTATTAAAAGCTGACAAATACCGTAAGCATCACAAAATTCAGAAAACTAACATCATATTTCTATTAATCTACTGCCTGATGCACCCTGATCATGCCTTTTCCCCCCACATTTCTTTTAGGCTTTGATCACGTCCTCTACATAGGATGACAATTTTGAAGTATTTTAGAATAGGAAGACAATTCACTCTTTCCTATAGCATAGTAAATCGAAATTTGTTTTTTCATTATTGATAGCTTTGATGCATAAAACATCCCATTTCACATAGACATACCCACTGTTTGTGGTACTTCTACACATCGGTGCTCTACAAAGACAGAAATTTTGATAAGTTCTATTCTTCATGATGCCCATCAAAAAAGAGAAAAGCATATGGTACATTTATAGTGGTATATATATGCTGCATTATCAAGTATGTTTCTGACAGATTTGGGTGAGAAACAAAACCCTTCTCCTACCTATGATGATTGGAAGAACCTTCTGCAGACTAGCCCCCGGCTCTGTACATTTTGGACCATTTCTCTTCCACGCTCCACAATTCCATCCTGTTGTCCCCAGGCCTGTTTTTACTGAGTTATGACTGATGGCCCTGAACCTTTGTATCTTGACCTTGTTAGTTGGCACAGGGGGTAGGAGGAGCATTTCTGGAAGCTGTTCCTACACTGTACAACTAGCGACTACTTATATACCTCTCACTAAGCTGATCCCAGAAGGGGCCTGGGTGACGAGGGCCCAGAAACATTAGCTTCATCAGCTTTCTGGATTTGCCTCATGTAATTCTATAAGAAGGATGCTCATCACAGCTGGTTTTTAGTGGTAGAAAACGGGGTGAACCTCAATGGCCATCAGTGCAGGACTGGTTAGAATAGGAGGCGTCTGTATAGGGCTTAGGAAAAATGAACAAAATGTCTAGATGTGGTAAGGAGAGGTAATCTTCCCTTCAGGGTAAAGTAGAAGATACAAGTGGCAGGATAAGGTGGATAGTGTGACCCTGTTTAGGTATTTATGACTACTAGCCTGTTTGTGAATGCACAGACTCATTTTGGAAGCAGAGGTAAGACGCTCTAGGCAGCGTGACTGCCCCGGCGGGGGTGGACTGAGAATTGGCAGGAGGGCTTAAGGAGAGAAATTTTAAATTTTCACTTTCTCGTTTTCTGTCCTGTTTCAATGATTTGACTTGGAGTATATGCTAGCCCCAACCAAAAGAGATTAAGAAAAAATGGAAATGTGTTCATTCATACAACTTGTTTTGCAAGAACGTCAGGCACGTCTGGAACCAGGTGCTCAGAAAGTGTTACCAGGAATCTGGCTTTTTACATCCTTTGGCTGATCCTTCTTCCTCTTTGGCTTTATCCCCAGGCGCCGCCCTTCCTTTGTAATGGCAAGAGTCAGCCACTCTAGACTTAAACTTTTATCAGCTCCGCGATCCCAGGGAAAAGAGAGAGAATTCCTCTTCCCTAAGGTTCCCAGTACAAGTTCTGGGCTTGCTTCAGTTCTGTGCACACATCCATCTCTGAACCATTCACGGAGGCCAGAGAGATGAAGGAGGCCGGACCTGGTGGTGCGGTCAGTTTGACCCAAACCACATGGGCGGAGCAATGCGGGAGGAGGGGGGAGGGGCTTCCACCTAGGGAAATGGAGGTGCTGTTACCTGAAGTTGAAAAATGACCCTGGCAGGCAAGAATGGCCATCTCCACACATGCATTCCATTTACACTTTTAATGGGAGATGGAATTAAAAAACAAAACTGTGGATTGTCAGGGGAGAGCAAGTGAAATATCTCACTCTTTTGCTGGTAAAGCGAAATAGAAATGATTGATGACAACAATTGAATCCAGAGTAGAGAAAATTCTTTTTGGCTATCGTTCCCAAAGTACCTAAAGTTGCATTTGTTTGCTGAGAGAATTAGGCTGATTGAATAATTAATGGTTAATGTTGGGTTGAATTAAATAAATTATAGTATTATCCATATGATAGGGAATATTCAGCCATTAAAATGATGTAGTGGATGAATATTGATATGGAAAAGTTCCCCACAGTTACTTTTAGGGGAAAAAGGCACATTGCAAATAATATTAACAATATGATCTCACATTTTAAAAAACTGTGCGTATATTTATGTATAGTGGAAAGACTCAAAACTAACGTGCCAATGTTTCATCTGTGGCCTCCGGGTTGAGATGCTATGAATGGCTTTTATTTTATTCTCTTTTCATATGTGTATTTTCTAAACTTTTTCTAATGAATATTTATTAGTTTTTAAACATGATTTTAATTTTTATCAAAGTCATTACTTTCAAAAGTCAGTCTCATGAAGCTTATAAAAAACAGTCCCTGCCACCTCGTCACCCCAGTCCTCACTTACAGATGCAACCACTTGTAACCCTTTTAAGTGCTTCTCCTCATATTTACTTCCATTTTTCTAAATAACTTGTTTATATTGCTATTCTTGATTTTTCAGATTTATATATCATATGTTGACTCCCTAATAAGGAAGATGAAGACTCACCCTCGATAGGGCACCCTCACATACAATTCTCCTCTCATACACCCTATATGGCTTAAATCACCTCTTTTATTAAATTCATATTGTTGTTTTCATGATTAGGATCATATAAATATTGTCCACTGTCAAGCCAAGTTGTGTATTTACATCTCCTTTCCTGAACACCTTTTATTTTTTTAAAGATTTTTATTTTTATTTTTTTAAAGATTTATTTATTTGAGAGAAAGAGAGCTCGAGTGCGTGCAAGTGGGGGTCGGGGCAGAGGGAGAGGGAGAGAGGGAGACAAGCAGACACCCTGCTGAGTGGGGAGCCCGATGGGGGGCTCGATCCCAGGATCCTGAGATCATGACCTGAGCCGAAATCAAGAGTCAGATACTTAACTGACTGAGCCACCCAGGCACCTCTAAAGATTTTTAAAGGAAACTCTACACCCAACATTGGGCTCAAACACACAACCCTGAGATCAAGAGTTGCACGCTCCACTGACTGAGCCAGTCAGGCAGCCCCTAAACACCTTTTGAAGACTTTAATTTGACCTGCCACCAAGTGAAAAGCTGTTAAGTGGAAAAAATAGTTGCCTTGATTTTAATGGGGAAAACATGGCTGTATCCTAACCCAACGAAAGACATCCAAATGATTTTCACAGAGAGAAAAATATATCACTGAATAATAAAAACAAGTTTAAATAAATAATACACAGTAAGTTGAAAGTAAATAAACCCTTTATATACATAAGGTGATGTAACAAAGGCTTATTTCATTGGCCGAATGAGGAAGAGGTCTTGGCAGGTGGAGGAGAGCATCATTCTCTGGAAAGCATGTTCTTGCTGGACCATTGTCTTCACCAACACTTTTGGGTTCATGGTTCTCTTTCACTCAGGCTACACTTGAAGTTGGAGTATGGTAGATGCTTTTGGAGTTAAGTAAAGGCTGAAAATGACATAGAAACAAATCACATAGAAACAGCACGCACATCCAACAGACGGAAGTGCTGTAGAAGGTCTGTCTGGTTCGGTGTTCCTTGAATAACAGAACATTTGGGGCTCATCTAAACATGGCAAGTATCTCAAATTTGTCCGGTATGCTGGTTTCTGACTGGAAACTTGAATCAACTGGCAAGTGTGTCATTCCCTAAGATTATACTCACTTCCTAAAGCATTTATATTTAGTGTGCTTCTGGGTGAAAATATGTTATCCCAACAGCAAAAATAGAATGTTGTCTGAAAAGTGGCATAATTTTCCAAGAGGTATTATGAAGAGAACATTTTATTAGCTTTATAGGAAGTAATTGAGGAATGTTTTATTTTTCTTGTACTTCATTGCTTTTCTTAAAAAATTGGTGTTCTTCAAATATCTGTTGAAATCTTCTATTAGACTATAGAATGTCCCTCTACACACTCAAATATGTCAGGTTAGTCTATCACTTTCATTTTTATACCCCTAGAGACAGTCTGCCTGGACACCTCTCTTTTCCTGCCCTACTCTGTACTGGTTTTCCTCATACAGCTGTTTTCCTGGTCTTCCCTTTTCCAGCCTTCCGAAAATTCCTTCTCCCCTGCCCTGTGTTGGATGACCTTCTGATTCCATCCTGTTTTCTCACATTACTCCCTCATTTTGATGGAGCCCATCCTTCAGTAACTTCTTTGTGAAGGTACACAGGAGGTAAAAATGTTAAGACTCTGAATTTCTGAAAATGTCCCTATTCTACACTCACTCCTGACTGATAGTTTGGTGGGCCAGAGAATTCAAGTTGGAAATAATTTTCCTCCCGAATTTTAAAAGCATTGTTCTGTAGTCTTCTAGTTAAATGCCATTCTGATCTCTATTTCTCCTTGACAGCTTTTATGATCTTACTTCTGGTCTGGGGGATGACAGGCTTTGATGTGAGAACTCCTTCGTTATGCTGGGCTGTTTAAAGGCTCCTTCAATCTCCCTTCAGTTCTGGAAAATGTTCTTCTATTACTTCTTTGATGTTTCCTCCCCTCCATTTTTCTCTCTTAATTATTTGGACTTTGGATCTCCAGGCAGATCGTATCATTATCTCTCATTTCCCAGCTCTGTTTTTATGTCTGTGTTTCTCTATCTTCTCTATCAACCATATCTTCTCATCTGCCCACTGTGTTTTTCTTTCTGCTCTCAGTTTTTAATGTCTAGGTGTTCTCTTTTTACAAGCTCTCATTCTTGTTTTGCAGTTGCGATATCTTCTCTTATTATGGCTACTAATTGAAATTTGGGGCAAGTGTTATTTTGCTTCCTGGTTTGAATTGTCTCTGAGTTAATTTTCTTTCTTTCTTTCTTTCTTTCTTTCCTTCCTTCCTTCCTTCCTTCCTTCCTTCCTTCCTTCCTTCCTTCCTTCCTTCCTTCCTTCCTTCCTTCCTTCCTCTTTCCTTCTTCCTCCCTGGCTTCCTCCCTCCCTTCTCTCTGGTTCACTCTTTCTCCTGTCCTCCCTTTCTTTCCTTATTTCTTTTAGATTGTTGTTTTAGTCTCTGTCTTCCATGTTGAAACATGTCCCTCAGGGTCAGACGGACATCTAGGAGAGAAGCTCGAAACTGTGGATTGTCAATGTGACTGGCCGGCTGCTGGGTTTCACCGTAAGCACACTGGCTAGGACCTGGCTGTCTCAATGGGGACTCCTAGTTGCTCATATTTTAAAGCCAGTCTTCTGGGCTGAATAGAACCCCCAAAGCTCCTGTCTAGATGGGGGTGGGCTAGGTCTGACAGCCAGGTAGGGGCAGCATGTTTGATGGTACAGCACTTCAGAAAGCAAATCCTCTGTTTTATTTATTTTTTTAAAGATTTTATTTATTTGAGAGAGATAGTGAGAGAGATCACAGAGGGAGAGGAAGAAGCAGACTCCCCACTGAGCCAGGAGCCCGATGAGGGGCTCGATCCCAGGACCCTGAGATCATGACCTGGCCCAAAGGCAGATGGACTGAACCATCCAGGTGGCCCTGCAAATCCTCTGTTTTAATAGACGTCTTCGGGGTGCCTGGGTGGCTCAGTCGTTAAGCGTCTGCCTTCGGCTCAGGTCATGGTCCCAGGGTCCTGGGATCAAGCCCCGCATCGGGCTCCCTGCTCGGTGGGAAGCCTGCTTCTCCCTCTCCCACTCCCCCTGCTTGTGTTCCCTCTCTCGCTGTGTCTCTCTCTGTCAAATAAATAAATAAAATCTTTAAAAAAAAAAAAATAGACGTCTTCCACCACTCTTGGCTGTTCCTCATGTCTACAGGTCGACCTCACCAGAAACGAAATCCCCCATCTGCCAGGGTGGAGAAGGGGTGGTTCTGGATTATGAGCGCAGAGGCTGGAGATCTTCTTTTAGAAGAGGCTCTTTTTTAGAGGTCACCTGTTTAACTGGACATTGTGCATTATGTTTTAACTTAAGAAAGAAAGCACATTATTTTAATGGGGAAGGGCAATGACACCCCGCTTAAATCAAACCTTACCTCATTAAGACCAAAAGAGTCCAAGAGTACACGCATCCCAGTGCTGCAAGATAGCAGATCGCTCACCAAGAAAATGTCCGGTAAGCAGAGAGCCATGACCAACTTCTTGAATTCTGGGCTCCAAAGAACAATGAAAATAGATTCCCTAGACATCATATCCCCATCACCACTGAAGTTGTCTACGACTTCCTACTCTGAAACTATGATGTCAGTCAGAGGCTCTGTGGGTGTCCTGGATTAATTAAAGTTATAATTAATAAACCCATGTTTCGGCCACCACTTATTGAGTACTTACCAGGTGCCAGGCTTTTAACACATTATTTCACACCTGTGTGAGGAGCTTTTAACACATTATTTCACACCTGTATTATTACATTTGTGCCCTGCCCAATCCAAGGGCTGTCACTGACTTTGTAGCTTCTATCAATCGTGACCCCTAGGATTTGTGCAGTGCACAACCTGAGCCGTAATACTCGGCAGCTCTGACTTAAATTCTCCCAACAATACTATAAGGGAGTATTGTTCAGATCATTTGACAGATGATGAAACCATCATTCAGAGAGGCTAAATACCTTGCTGACATTCTCACGGTTAGCAAGGGTTGGAGCTGAGATTCTGATTCCCAGGTTGCCTGAGTCCGAAGCTGGTGCTTTCACCAGGACACTGTTTTCACTCTGGCAGGGAGGGCAGGATGGGTTGGGGTGGAAAGCTGGGGGCTGTGCAACTCCACCAGCTGTTCTTGGTGGGTGCTGCTCTGCCCTGAAAGCTGCTTGCTGCTCTGGACCTTGGAGTGCTTTGCCCCGATGGGGAAGTTCTTCAGAAAGTCTTTGTCTTTTTAAATTCTGGCTCCATGATGATTCTCCTGCTCAATGTGTGTCTTTTGTCCATGATGCCTGAGGCCAGGATGGGCATATGCTTCCCCACTGCGCTCACTCCCCTTTGCAGCCAGATCACTAGAGGGGTTCTGTGCCTGGAAGGAGTGAGTCCCTTCTAGAACACTCAGAAGGCTCAGTCAGAGGTGTGAAGAAGGTGAAGGAGGAGGGACAGAGAGCCATGCTTAGGTCCTGGACGGTATCTAGGAGGGAACTTGAGTGTAACAAAGGCTGTGAGGGTGTGATTTCTCTCCCAAGCCTTCCGAGCTACAAATAGTGTGTAGCTGCCCTACTCCAGAGCCTCTCCCGTGGGGGTGCAGATGGGGTGGGGTAGAGGGACGCACTCATGTGTGAATATGCATGCTTGTGCGCATGTGTGCACGTGTGTGATGTTTGCGATACTTGTGTGTGCACGGCCGTCCAAGGAGAGAGCCTGGAATAATCGTGATGAGGATTAAAACTCATGAAACCGAATTTCTGTAAGAATGGGACCCATGTGTGCATACACACACACAGACTTGCATACCCAGACCTCTTTGCATTTGAGGTTTGTTTTGCCTGCCATCCCCAATCCAGGCAGATTTGGAGGCATCTATTTTTATTTCTGTTTCTGTTAAATTGTTCTCAATCTTCTCAGTAGTATCAACAACTTACTGTTCTTACAGTAACTAGATAGCTGCCAGTTATGTATTTTTTACTCCGAGCCAGACACTGAGCTCAGCCCTTAACATGCATGATCTCATTGGCCCTTCCCAAGAACCCTATCTATAGACTAGGTGTTACACCCAGTTTACAGATAAGGAGACTCAGAGAGGTAAAACAATGTATCAGGGTGTCACTGTTTCTAAGTGACCAAACACACATCTGAACCCAGATATAATTCCAATGGGCTCGTTCCAATGCACTCATTAATTCAACAAACATTTCTTGAGCACCTACTATATTCCAGGCACTATTCTGATTGCTGGGGATATAGTAGTGAATGAAAAAAAAAAAAAAATCCCTGGCCTCATGAAACTTAACATCTAACAGGGGAAACAGAAAAGCAAGTTAAATAATAAAGTATATCAAGTGAAAATAATCATCAGGGTTAAGGAGCTTAAAATAAAGCAGGGAGAAAGAGTTGCTGAAACTTCTGATAAGGCAAGCAGGAAGAACCTCATGGAGGAGGTGACATTTATAAAGACCCAAAGGAAGTGAAGGAGCAAGCCATGCTGTTATCTAGAGGAAAGTATTCTAGGCAGGGGAAATAGCCAGTGCAAAGGTCCTGAGGTAGGGGCATGTCATCTGTGTTCAGAGAATACTGCAGAAACTAGCACAGCTAGAGCAGAGGCCACATGGGGGAGAATAGTGGATGTCATGCTTCTTTTGGTGATGAAACAAAAATCTGCATATTATCATTGCTGTACCTCTAACAAAGCAGTTTCATCATACTCCTCATTTCTCTGTACTCCACATTCCTGGCATCTTTCACTAAAGTCTACAGAGATTGGAGGCTGGGTTTTGTCCCTAGGGCAGGAAGGCAGCAATCTCTAGATTTCCACTGACGTCCACCTAAGCTGGAAGGCACCTGCAGTGTTAGTGGGTGGAGGGGGAGTCTGGTAGGGGAGGGAAACCTCAGTCCTCTCAGTCCAATGATGCTGACCTCAAGTAACTTGGCGGCCAGCCTGGGGGCAGCCCCGCAGTTCTCTGCACCATTATACCCCTGTTGCCCCGCCTTTTTATTCTTTGTTAGAGCCAAAAGAGAAGCTCTGTGTAATTCTTAAGACCATATATTTAGCTAACCTGCTCTGGCCTAAGTGATATTTTATGAGGAATTAATCTAATGGCTGATCATCTTTCACACCCTGACAGTGGGAAATGTGTCCTGGGAAGACCTCACTGCTGAGCCAACCTCACTGTTCTTGGCAGAGCCTGGGCTGGAGAAATGGCCCACGTCCTGCCTTGGCTCTAGACGCAAGAGGAGTCTGGGGGTTTTGGAGGTCCTAAGGAAATCGGGGGCAACCCAAAGAAAATCAGACACAGAGAACACAACAAATTGAATTTTTGGAGGAAATTGCTTTTTGTCTCTCATGTCTGCTTCCCTTTTATTTAATTTTTGAGACTCTGTATGAGTTAGTTATAGGCAATCAATTTAGTATTTTCTACCCATTAATCAATACATATTAAATGCTAAGGAATCCAGTTTTTTGGATGGCTGGGGGCCCTGCATAGCCACAGTTTCAGAAAGCCTGCCATGCCCTAACCTCCTCTCTAGGGATTCCCTTCCCCCAGGTTGTCCCCATGGCACCTTGAACCCTATCTCCTTGGTTGTAGGAGATCAGTGGTCTTTGCCTAAGGACGGCCAGTCCACACACTGTTCATGAAAGTATAAGGTGGTCTTGGGTCCAGCAGTGACAAGGGTGACTAGTCAGACTCCCTCATTGGGAGAGTTTGCTTCCAAGAATATGGGCTCAGGGATCAAATAAACCAGGATCTTATGCGAGGGGTGGTGACGTGGAGGTCCCTGAGTCTGGACCACCTCATCAGTGCCGACCACTAACTGTGGGCCCCACTCCTAGGAAGGGGGGCTGAATTGAGAATGGGAGGGACATGGCCTCGGCTTTAGGAGGAGTCAGAAGGCAGAGAGATGGGCTGGGGCAGGGAGAATAGTTTGGCAAGCTTCACCCTTGGCATCAGAGCTGAAAAGAGCTTACAGATACCACCTCAGAGGTTATCAGGAGCTAAGGCGAGAACCAAAAGACTGAGGAAGAGTGGGCCTCTGAGGAAGAAGACAGAGCTTGGCACTGAATGCATTAATAGAAGAATGAGGATAACGGAGAATAACAGATAGGACTTTGATTCGAGTGAAAGCCTCTGGATTACATGATGCCGAAATGATAGGAGACAGCAGTACCCAAATGTAACTAGGAGGAAGGACCCTGTTATCAAGGTCCAGGGTGAAATGGAGGAGCCACTCACAAGTAGGAGAACTGGAAGCCAAGAAGCCTGGAGAGGTCCACACATGGGGCTGTGTTCCAGAAAGGTCTTTGGCCTGGAAGCATAAAACAAGAACTTTTATGGACCATCTTTGTGCCAGGTTCTTTTATACCTTCAGTGAATTCATTAATGTAAATGTGGACCTCCTGTATACAACCTGGTCACCACCCCAAGGCAAAGGGGGCATTGGTCATGGGGCAGCAGTGGGGAGGAGGAGGCCAGGCAGGTCCAGGGTCCCGGGAGGTGGGTAGGGGGCAAGCAGATGAGAACCTTCTCGGGAGGGCAAGGAGGTGGAAGGAGCGGGGGCTACGAGGCTGCAAGCCTCACAGAAGGGAAGACCCATGGGCCTTCACTTATAAAACACAAATGCCAATATAAAATCACTACAAAGTTCAAGACAGAGACTAAATAGCTTGAAACCCCAAGCCTGGCCCTTCTGAGTATAGGTTCTGCGTAACTAGACTGGCGGCAGGCCTGGGAAGCTGCCCTGCTCAAGGGGAACAGAGGTGAGAATCACAGTGCCTGAGAAGCTGGTCCCAGAATTCCTCTCGGGAATGAATCATATGCAAGTTGACGGCAACATCCCTGGAGCATGGGTGTTGGCAAGAACCAAAGACAGAGGACAAAGCTCAACTGCTCTGAGTAAAGCCAGGAGAGCAACTGTCCCTTTGTTTCAGAAGGGAGCAGGTGGATAGGTGCCCATGAGGAAGTGTGGGGCTGGAGATCAGGGAAGAGTGAGGGAGACAGGTCTTGCCGGTCGGGTAGCTGCAGGACCGCTCCAGCCCTGGGAAGCATAAGGTTGAATTTGCAGTTGTTAGCATGCTGTCTGTGGTCAAAACTCTCCTCCATGTCTCCCCTCCACCTCACCGTGATGGGGAAAACTCTCCTATACCCACAGATGCTTAGGAAGAATTGTGTGTCTGCGGGTGGTGTGCGTGCGTGTGTGCGTGCACAAACACATGCATGCACACTCACGGTAGGTTAAGGGAGGAAGTTCACATCAGATTTAAAGTGATATGGACCACAGTAGGCATAAACAGAAGCAATTATCTTGAGAATCTAACTCCCAGGAATCTGAGAAATCCTAGGGGGAGTCTTTGAACTTCCATGAGATGTTGAAACAGGAGAGGGGGCATCCAGCCCAATCTTATCCAGATCTCCAGGGTCTGTAGGATATGAGCCAAATGAGTCTTTGGAGTCTAGGACAGAAGTAATCCTGAACTGCTAAGTGGCAGTGGTGGTGATGATGATGATGATGTCAAAGACTGTTCAGTATAATTCTTCTACCCCCTAGCAATCAGGGACTCCATCCCTCTCTTATGGATGATGGTACTGAGCCACAGAGAGCCACAGAGAGCTTAGTCACATAGGTAGCAAATAAGATGGAGTCCATCCCAATTGAACGTGAGGGGGCTAACTCTGTTCTTGGGGTTTGACTGCCAGGATGGGCTGTGGGCAGGTTCACCTGCTGTGTACTGCACAACCAAGGGGCTCCATTTCTATTTTGATCTGTTCATGGTGCTCTCTGCGGCCCACAGCCTGAGTGCCCACTGCAATAAAACATTTCAGGAAAACATCTCAATGACCAGGTGAGGACAGCAGAGCTAATGACTCATTCAGCAAGTGTGTATGGACACCGACCACCTGCCAGGAACCGTGCTCAGCCCTGAGGGTCCAGGCGAAGCGGAGTGGTTGCTGGAAGAGACTGCCACGCAGGGCTGAGTTTGTACAATTGTCCGAGTGATGCGGGTAGAGAGAAGGAAGCATCTCATTCTTCTGGAAAGGGTGGTCAGAGAAGGCTTCAAGGAGGAGGCCACACCTGAGCTGAGGCCTCCAGGATGAAGAGTTCACCAGACAGACCAAGGGTTGGGGGGGGGGTCGCATTCCTGACAGGGGAAATTGCACGAGCAAAGTCAAAGAACTGTTGGTTCATGCCCTGCCTAGTGGGAAAGCCAGTTGCAATATTCCAGTTTGCAGTGGGGTATAGAGTTTATGTGCAAGGCTGAATAGGTATGTGGGAATTCGGATCCCGAAATGCATTAAGTGGCCTTGCTAAGAGGTTAGATCTCCGAACAGTTGTTTCCCTTATCCACAGAGGGTATGTTCCAAGACCCCCAGCGGCTAGTGCCGCGCCCTACATACACTAGACACACACACTCTGATACGGTGCAATTTACAGATCAGGCACAGTACGAGATGGACAACAATGACTACTAATAAAATAGAACAATTCTAAGAATGCCCTCTAGTAAAGGTTACGTGGGTCTGGTCACGCTCTCTGAATACCTGACTGCACCGCACTCATCCTTCTTCTTCCAGTGATGACGTGGACGATAAGATGCCTGCGTGATGAGATGCAGTGAGAGCAGGACAAGGCGCTGAGACATAGCTTCAGGCCACCACGGACCGCCTGACGCTACATCGGAAGGAGGATCGTCTGCTTCCTCACCGTGGTTGGCCGCGGGTAACCGAAAGCATGGAGAGCCAAGCTCCATGTAAGGGGGTGCTGCAGCACTGAATGGGTGTGCAGAGGGGCGAGGACCTAGGTCTTACGGAGCCCGGAGAGGAACCCCCATCTCCACCCTCTAAGATTGATTACGTCAGTGGAAGTCATGAGAAGGGACATGGAGACAGTCTTCTCCGGGCCCAGGGCAGAGTCACTGAATAGTATACGTATTACGTGCCTACTTACTGAAAGGGCTATACGTACTGAGTTGGCCTTTCATGACTTAACAAATGCCCCCTGGGCAGGTGGCTGATGTGTACGAGTTGGCAGGTGTCAGAGCCCGTGTGGAGCGGTGGGGACTCTGGAGGACTAAAGCATGCACATCCCATCCAAAGCGGACAGTCATTACCCAGTTCCAGGCTATTGTTGCCATGAAGGAATGAGTGCTTGGTTTTGCCAGAGATTCCAATTTTTGAGAAGGCAGAAATCCAGAATTTTAGGTAAAATTTCCTGTGCTTTAAATGAGAACAACTAATTCAAGTGTTTTCAAAACACTGTAACAGGCCAAACAAAACTCAAATAGGAACAGGGGTTAGTTAGCCACTGAGTTCCCCTTTCCTCCTGTTTATCATCCATCTACCCTTCCATTCACCTAACCTTCCATCCATCCATCCATCCATCCATCCATCCATCTGTCCATCCATCTATCCATCTGTCCCTCTATTCATTTCTTCCCATCCACTCATCCATCCACCCATCTGTCTGCCCATCCATGTACCTACCTATCTACCCATTCATCCATGTCCACACATACATACCCCCTGCTTCATCTATCCGCCTACTTACCTAACCACCCACCTATTCATTCATCCATCCATCCATCCATCCATCCATCCCTCTTCCTATTAAAGTACACTCCTTCTCAAACCTGTACAGGACTGAAACATTCATTCAGTTCCATCTTTTCCACCTGCCCTTGGCAGTCCTATTTCCTTCCAAGTTCAAGCAAATTCTACGCTTGTAAAATGGTGCAAATAAAGGCAAGCTTGCACTTGCCCCTTTTTAAGGAGGAATTTTCCCTCTGTCTCTTGCCCTTGCTGTGCTGCTGAAGTAGGAGGGTATTTTTTTTCTCCCCTTGGATTTGAGCCTTCACAAGTGTTCCAGAACAAAATTAAACCAAATAGAGAATTAGGTTCCCCTCCCTTTTCTTGGAAATATCTTGCCACTGGGCCACGCTCCCTGGGAATTAAATAAATCTTCAAAAGGAGATCAGAAATAGATTTCTCAGTGGGGTTTCCAGACGTCCGTAAATGGACTTACTGCAAATGGGTTAGGTTTGGCAAATTCTAAATTGTGATTGGGTGAATGTGCAATATATTTGTGCAAATAACCTTCTTTTTAACTTTCTCCTCCATATTCATTTGCAAGTCCTCCTCCTTAATATCCTGCTTCAACTGCCCTTCCTTACTTTCCCTAAACTTCTCCTCCAGCTTGAGGCTAGGGGAAAGGAAGGGGGCAGGCAGATGACCAATATTCATTGTGCTAAATGCTTTTTTTTTTTTTTTTTTTTAAGATTTTGTTTATTTGAGAGAAAGAGCGAGTGCATAAGTTGGGGGAGAGGGTCAGAGAGAGAGGGAGAAGCAGACTTCCCACTGAGCAGGGAGCCCAACACGGGGCTCAATCCCAGGACCCTGAGATCACGACCTGAGCTAAAAGCAGATGTTTAACCAACTGAGCCACCCAGGCGCCCTGTGCTAAATGCTTGATACATGGGATGGTATTCATATTCCTGATTTTAGGGGCATGTATCCTGGCACAATCTAAATAGGAAGGCATTACTGGGTGTATGAACTCTTTGAACCTCAGTATACTCATCTGTCAAAATGGGACAAAGCTTCCCTACCCGCTTCCCCAGGCAAAAGTAAACACCCTCAAAGGGGGGCTGCTGAGGTTCCTGACACACCACCGCACTAGCTCACCCTCAAAGGAATGAAACCTTCGCTAAAATGTAAATGTTCCCCCAGAAGTTTTTCCCATCATCAAGACAGCTTTTTGTATTCATTTATTCAAATGTAGTAGATTAGGAGGCCCACAGGGACAAGGAACACAGAATGGGGAGTGTCCATGGGGTAGGATGGAGCCAGAGAAGGATCTGCACAGAAGCGGCGGGAGGGAGCATGGGTGGGGCATGGTCCTGGAGATCCTGGGTACCTCATGGGCAGAATGAGTGCTGGCTGGGGCCGGGGTGGCAAAGGACAAGAGAGGCCTTCTCTTCCATCTCTAGACCCTTTGTCTGCTACCTTCCCAGCTGGAACCCTCCCCACACTGGGAAACAGAAGAGTGTCATGGAGCGTGTGTCTGGTCATCCTGGTGGGGTTTGGGGGGAGCCCTCGTGAATGGGAAGAGGGCCCCAAAGGAAGAGGCCCCGGAAAGCTCTCTCCTTCTCTGCCACGTGAGGACCCAACAAGAAAAGAGCAGTCTGCCACCCAGAGCAGGGCTCTCCCTGGAACCCAGCCCTGCCAGTACCCTGCTCTCAGCCTTTGGCCTCTAGGACTCTGAGAAAGAAATTTCCATTGTTCATAAGCCACCCGGTCGCTGGTATTCTATTGCAGCATCGTGGCCTAAGCCGCACTGACTGCCCAGCCAGAACAGCACAGTCCCCGCCAGATTGTTCTGGACGAAAGTGTTCCTGACACACATGTGTAAACACAGCCGGGACTGGGATCCCTACACTGGAGAGGGGCCCACAATCTCGTCTAAGTAAATGGCTTTCTTCCCCTCCCCAGGCCCCCGGCTCTGCCCCTCGCCCTGGGTTTGCTTCGTCTCAGAAGGAGCTCACCTGCTCCTCCCCCCTCCCCAGGTCCTGCTGCTCCTCCCTCCCACCCCGGGTCTGGGGGTGCAGGCAAACAGGTGCAAACAGCCCCCGGTCAGCACCAAAGGCAGGGGAAGTGCGCGCAAATTTCCTCAGCAACACGCAAGGGGAGTGAAGTTCACAGGGAAAAAGGGGGGGTCATGAGGCCAGCTGGCAGCTTGCTGGCTTCACTTCCAGGCCCCACCCCCCCACGGCCAGCAGGAAGCAGGATCCAGGGGACGTGGTCCCAGCTCCCCACAGCGCTCTGAGCCACGGGTCCTGGGTGAGAACCATGACCGGCTGTGCTCAGTGCTTCTGTGGTTCTCAGGGCTTTACCCCAGAGCACCCCTGTGTCTAGAACCCCTGTGAGCCTATTCCAGACTCTTCCAGCTCGGACCAGACCTGGCAGGCCCAATCCCGCGTAGCTGGGCCCCAAATTGCCCACCCTTCACGTGGGAGTATAGAGAAATGTTTCTTCATTTGTAACGACTCTGATTTTCCTCACGGACTCCAGCTGCTGGATACAACATATTCCAGTCTGAGCCTGTAAACTTGGTTCGATGCAAGTTTTTAGAGGTCATGGCTGTCCTCTAAGTAAAACAAGCAAGCAAATAGAAAACTCCGTCTCTCGTGTCTGGGTCTGTGGAGAAGGACGGTGGCAGCAGGGGGGAGGTGGTGGCCTCTGGATCCTGGCTGGTCGAGGCTGCTCCTTGCACCGGGCCTGTGGGGTGACGGTCCCTACCTGGGCCCAGGGGGCAGCCAGCACAGCCAATGGCTGGTGTCCTATGTAACTTGGCCCATCTTTGGGCTCAGTCATTTCCTGGGCGTGCTCCCCTGCCCGGATCAGCCCCATCTTGCTTCTCACCGTTGGGCACCGGCCAGGTTCTCCAGCTAGCCCCTAGTCTAAGCGCTCAACAGAGCCAAGAACCAAGTCATATCTGTCTTACCTCCCAAATCTGTCCTTTTCTTTCATTGTGATTCTTCTACGGGAAATCTCGAACATACACTGTTTTTGTGAGCGTCCTGACCCGCAACATGACGCACCCAAAAGGCATTTACTGAAGAGAATGGAATAAAGAGACGAAGGAAAGAGTAGTGAGAGTTCATGGAACCGGAGAGGGCAAGAGAGACCCACAGAAGAGCAGAGACCATGGAGAAATGACCCCATGAACAAGGAGCTGACGAGCGGGAAGTTAGCGTCAGATGCAGGTCTCAGTGAACCCTGGCCTACAGGCCAAACCCAGCCTGGCACCTGTTTTTATAAATAAATCTTTAATGGGGGGCACCTGGGGGGCTCAGTCAGTTAAGCATCTGCCTTCAGCTCAGGTCATGATCCCAGGGTTCTTGAATCAAGCCCTACGTCGGGCTCCCTGCTCAACAATGAGTCTGCTTCTCCCTCTCCCTTTCCTTCTGTGATCTCTCTCTCTCTCTCTGTCTCTCGAATAAATAAATAAAATCTTCTTAAAAAATTAAGGTTTTGGGCGCTTGGGTGGCTCAGTTGGTTGGGCGACTGCCTTCAGCTCAGGTCATGATCCTGGAGTCCCGGGATCGAGTCCCGCATTGGGCTCCCTGCTCAGCAGGGGGTCTGCTTCTCCCTCTGCCCTCTTCCTTCTCGTGCTCACTCTCTCTCTCTCTCAAATAAATAAATAAAATCTTTAAAAAAAAAATTAAGGTTTTAATGGAACAAGCCACACTCATTGACATATTGTCCATGGCTGCTTTATGTTAGGATGGCGGGGTTGAATATCAGGACAGAGACTGTATTGCCCACAAAGCCTAAAATAGCGACTCTGTGGCTCATTCCAGAAAAAGTTTGCTGACCACTGCTCTTATGGGCTGCATGGTGTCCCCCTAAATTTTCATATGTTGGAGTCCTAAACCCCGCTCCCTCAGAATGTGACAGTATTAGAAGATAAAGTCTTTACAGAGCTAAGTTAGAAAGAGGTCATTCGGCTGGGCTGGTGTCCTTAGAAGGAGAGGAAATAGGGACATGGACGTACAGAAGGGAGGCCATGTGAAAACAGAAGGAGAAGGCAGCCATCTGCAAGCCCAGGAGGGCAGCCTCAGAAGGAAGCCATCCCTCCAGCACCTGGGTCTCGGACTTCTAGCTTCCAGAACGGTGGGAAAATAAATTTCTGTTGTTTATGCCACCCAGGCTCTGGCCATTTGTTCTGGCAGCCAGCCAGCCTCCTAGCTCCTCTTTCCTTTGTTTTAGAGCAAATGCAAACCACTGCTGTAACAGTCCACAGCTCCTGTTGGCGCCGCGGGAAGGCGGAGGGGCAGCCAGGGCAGTAAGCGTCCTGCCGGCTTTCTGCCCCACGGCGGGTGCGCCACGGCTGACCCCCACTGGCCGCGTCCACCCAGAAACGAACCAGCCAGCACAGAAGTCCAGGTGATTCCGTGCATCAAGCTTGGTCCCCCAGGGTGCAGCGCAAGGTGAAGAAGAACAGAAAATGGATCTAGGGGCAGAGAGTAGAGTATCCAGCACGTGCACCAAAGAGTAGAGAGCATGGTATCATGAACCCCTGTACCAATAACGCACCTTCGACGATTACCAACATTTCCCATTGCTGTTCCGTCTATGTCTTGTATCTCTTATTTTATTTATATTGCTTGTCTCTTATATCATCTATATCTCTCTTATTTTTTCTGGAGTATTCTACAGCAAATCCCAGGAATTATACCATTCGCCCAAGAATAGCTCAGTATGCATCCATAACAGATAAAAACATATTTTATAAGCATGACGATGATTTATCATACCTAATAAAATTTTTTTTAATTCCTTAACAACATCAGCTCCTCCCAGTCTATACTCAAATTTCACCATTGTCTCAAAAATGTCTTTTAACAGTTGGTATGTTCTAATCAGGTGCCAAACTTCATACTTACAGGACCTTTATTCGTTGGAAGAATTGGGTTATTTGTCCTGTTGTAGAACTTCTCACATTCTGGGTTCTCCTGACACATCACCGTGTTGTCATTTAACCTGTTCCCATGTTCTCCTGAACTTCCTGGAAACTGTTAGATGGAAAGATTTGATTAGGTTCAGGCTCAGTATTCATGGGCGGTGCCTTCTACTGCATGATATGACAAGAAGAGAATATCTGCTTCTTGCACTTTCTGCAGAGTTGACGATGATCACTGGGGTCAGACATGTCTGCCGGATCCCTCTGCTATCAAGTTCCCTATCAACCTTTTATCTAGTCATGTTAGCGTCTCTTGATAATCATTGCCAAATCTCTCATTTCATTTGGACTTGCAAAATGGTGAAGTATGAGTCAGGGTCCTGCGGAGAAACAGAACTAACAGGAGATAAGGATTTAGTAGGAGGACTGGCTCACGTAATTATGGAGGCCCCACAGTCTGCAAGCTGGAGACCCAGGAGAGCCAGGGGTATAATTCAAAGTGAGTCCAAAGGCCTGAGAACCACAGGGGCTGATGGTGTAAATCCCAGTCCCAGAGCAGGAGGAAAGCCGGATCCCACCTCAGTAGTCAGGCAGAAGCAGCAACAACTTCTTTTCTCTGCCTTTTCTTGTTCTCTTCAGGCCCTTGGTGGGTTGGACGAGGCCCACCCACACAGGGAAGAGCAAGCTGCTTGACTCAGTCAGCGGATTCACATGTGAATCTCATCCCGAAACACTCACAGACACACCCAGAAATCACAGTTCGCCAAGTGTATGGGCATCCTATGGCCTGGTCAAGCTGACCATAAATTTAACCATCACAAGTGATTTCCTAAATCGCCCATTCCTTCTGCACTTATTAGGTAGAATTCTTCTATAAAGAATTTTCCCTCATCAACTATTTAGTGCCTCTGAAGTATAATTTTTACAAAAAAGAATAGATACATAATTCTTTTCTTGATCAACTATTAGGACTGAGTGTGTAGACTTGCTACCGATGATTTTGGGGGGGGTGGTCATTAAGAACTTATGATTTAAAAAAAAATATTTGATGTATTTAAATCCTTTGTGGTCAATATTTCTTTTGATGCCCAAATTGTCCCATCTTCGGCCAGTGGGAGCCCGTCCAACAATTTGGGCTCCTATGTCCTTTTGACATGAGAACATTAGTATTTGATAATTTCATTGCTTTCTAGCACGACAGGATGCCCCAGGCTCATCATGTGTATTTCCTTCTCCAGACCAGTTATCAATCCTTTTTCTGAGAAGCCCTGCGTCTGGGTCCAGGTTCACTGGAAAACAGAGGCCAAGCCGAAAGCATACATTCTAGCACTTAGCTAGGAAGAGTGTAGTTCCAGGAAGACGAGGAAGGTGAACAAAGGGAAGCGAGGTTGGGGGGCTGGGGGGACGGGGAGATGAAGTATAGGGCAGGCGCTTCTAGGTGGCCATAGCTTCCCCCAAACACAGCCAACTGCTTGGTGGGACAGTGCCTCTTGAGACAGGAGGTGTGGAACCAGGGATCTCAGAACAGCCAGTTGGTGGGGCTCAGAAGGGAGGTAGTTCATCTCCTGTAGTTTTCTCATTTGCTGTGTCACGTGTTGTGACCCTCTCTGCATCCCTGACTGTGTCTCCTGGCTCCTGGAACAGGCAGAGGGGAAGCCAGGGTCCCCACACGTCCGGGCCAGTCAGTGTGTCGTTTATGGGGTCTCTCCTGGCCCGTCACCGCCATGCCGGGGGACTCCTTGGTGTATGCTGGTGGCGCTGGTCACAGACACGGCTTGACAACCAAGACAACCATGCGAGTTATTGTTAGGGCTGTGTGGGCCAGGAAGCAAGACAAGGGTGCAAGGCCCGTTGGAATAGGCGGGCCAAGGAGATGCGCCCACGTACATTAATTGGGCCTGGTACTTCTGCCCCCTGCCTCTCAGCTGCGCTTACGCCTTCTTACAATGTTCAGATCTCATATGCAATGAATTGTTCTCACTCCTGGCCTGAGAGGGGAGGTACAAGTCCAATTCTTTAAGGCAATTTTCAGTTGCAATCTCCTAAAAAGCCCTTCCGAGGCTTAGCAAACCAAGATGCACTCCCCCCGCCCCCCACCACAGCTGGTCCAATGGTCAAAATATATACCCGCTCCCTCACTCCTCTCCCAGTACTACAACTTCCAGTCCAGTTCCTTCCTAGAGCCCCGGGGAAAGCATCCCTGTCCAGGCTCCCAGACCTCTGCTGAAGCTCACGTCTTGCACGGCTAATGGGAACGAGGGTGAGAAGGCCAAAGCTACGTTTACCACTTAGTTTCCGGAGTCACACATGTTAGCACTGGGGAGTGACTCTGGTTCAGAGTAAGCACTGTGCCCGGCGTTGCTACCCTGCAAGGTGTCGGTGAGCCGGCCTTTTAGCTGTGACTTCTCCAGGCCTTTCTACCAGCTCTCATGGGGCTGGTTTTCTCTGGGTGATGAAGTACATGGAAAGCATGTGTCTCTTGTGGTTCTGAGCCCAATGTGTCATATTTGCTTTGTGGTAAAATGTGCTCTCTGCTCTGTGACAATGTAATGTAGGCTATCATGTCAATAAATCAAGCGTTTTGTCAACCCTCGGAGGGTGGTGCTGACAGAAGCATTGTGGGAGGAGTAGGTGGCTATTCTGGTAAGAATGACTTTCCACTCCAAAGTGGAAGGAGGCTGATGTCATCTACTTGCCATGAGGAGGCTAGATGATCTCCCCCAAAATGGGACCATATTGAGGGCTCAGAATCAGTCCCTGCACCTGGTATGTTGGACATTCAAAGCAAGAGCAACTATAATAATAAGGAGGGACTCCGTGTTTGAGGGCTCCCATGCCTAGCCTCCAGTCCTATACCCATGGGAACCTAGTTCATGGCCCACTCTGCAAGCCCTGCAGAGGCCAAGGAGGGGGGCTAGTGGATGCCAACTAGATATTTTGTGCCCCCATTCCCATAAGTCCATTCATGTACCTCTTCCCAGATTTCCCTGTTTCCGATCTTATTCAATGTATCCACCACCATCCATCACCACCTAAGGGCTGACGAAATGCCTAATCTATCATCATGGAACCCTACATGACCACAGAATCAAAGAGCACATTTTACTACCAAGCATGTATGACACACTGGGCTCAAACCAAAGATGGATTGTTCTTCCATGTACCTCATCACTGAAGCCAGCCTGATAAAATATGGCAGAATGGCATGGTGACATGTCAGCTCACAGGCCAGCTGAGGAAACTTTGCAGGGTTGGGACAGTGGAGGCGATATACGGACTGTAGCCTTTTTCCTTCCAGGCCCCTGACCCCTGACCGATAAGCTGAGACCTTTGCTACTGACAAGGAGTCAGTATTTCCACAGACTGAGCCAAAATACAGCTGGTAGCTCTGCCTGCTGGGAGAACTTCCTTCACCACCACTTCTGGGGCTGTAACATGGCCGTAGTCCGTTCCTGGCTGGAGTCATCCTTATTCTAAGGTTTCTAGACCCAGGTCCAAGGCCTGTTGGGTGACTCTGAGGGATGCCAGATTCAAGTGGTGCTCAGAGCCCAAGAAAACTCCCCAGCGTGTGCAGACAAGCTTCCCTGTCCCACTGGCCGGGGGCCCCAGCTGAGCTGGTAGCACAAGAGGTATTTATGGCAGATAGTAATGCAGTGAGGTTTCTAAGAGACTTTAGTAAGAGAGCACAGCACAGACCCCTGGAATTCTGCAGCCAGGCCTCGCCTTGATTCGGGGCTCTACCAGACACCAAACGCCTGACCGCGGGACACAGAGGGATTGTGTAACCACGGATGTTCATTAAGATCTGCGTATTTCAAAAGGAATGAGATCTTGCCATTTGCAACGACGTGGATGGAACTGGAGGGTATTATGTTGAGCGAAATAACTCAAACAGAGAAAGGCATGTATCAGATGATCTCACTGATATGAGGAATTCTTAATCGCAGGAAACAAACTGAGGGTTGCTGGAGTGGTGGGGGGGGGGGGGGAGGGGGTGGCTGAGTGGTAGACACTGGGGAGGGTATGTGCTCTGGTAAGCGCTGTGAATTGTGCAAGACTGTTGAATCTCAGATCTGTACCTCTGAAACAAATAATGCAATATATGTTAAGAAAAAAAAGAAGAAGAAGAAGAAGGTAGCGGGAGGGGAAGAATGAAGCGGGGGAAATCGGAGGGGTAGACGAACCATGAGAGACGATGGACTCTGAAAAACAAACTGAGGGTTCTAGAGGAGAGGGGGTGGGAGGATGGGTTAGCCTGGTGGTGGGTATTGAGGAGGGCACATTCTGCATGGAGCACTGGGTGTTGTGCACAAACAATGAATCATGGAACACTTCATCTAAAACTAATGATGTAATGTATGGGGATTAACATAAGAATAAAAAAAAAATAATAAAAAAAAAAAGATCTGCATATTATCAGCCCAATGAGTCACAAGCTTGGGGTGGCTACAGCCGGCATCCACTGAATGATAGAAATGATACATTCAGGACTTGGCCCAGCCAAATCCAGATGGCACAAGTAAGCGACATGTGCAGGGGGTCCGGACTCCCACGGCACCTCCTGCTTTCGCACCAACACATCTCTCACCAGAGCAACAATAAACACAGTCTGTTGCTTTCCTTGCCACGCATCATTTTTGACCTCTGTATTATTAGGGATAAAGAAAGAAAAGAATTCTCCATATCAGCAGCCCCGCCTCAGGGGTCAGCGATACCACATCTGGGAGAGCAGCTGTGCTGCGATCGGGGCTCCCACCTGATTAGGGTCACAGTAACCCCCCACCATTCTCCAAGACGAGTCTGGGCTTTGCAAAGGCTGGGAATGGGAATTAAACATTGCTGTGATGAGAGCTGCTGTCCCTATATCCTTTCGGTCTTCCATCATAGCACTGATCTGTAAACTCTTTCAAAATGCCGTACTGCTTTGGATTTGCCGTGTTGGCTGGGACAGAGGAAGGTTTCCGCATGGCCCTTCCCACCAGAAGGACCCTTACCCTATCAGCCAGGGAAGCAATGTGAGGAATGTGTTAAGGATATTCTTTATACTCATGCATTCCCTGGGAACCAGAGACATAAACAAGGGGTGGGTCCTTAGATGTCCCCCCACCCAGTGTACAGTTATCCTGTCTCTTCGGGGAAAGACCAAAGAACTCTCTACTATATATACTTGAAATGGCATCACAGGATCCTTCTTCAAGGGGATGCAATCCCTCCTTCTGTGGCCCAAGGGTTTGTGAACGTGCCTGGTGGGTACCAGGCGAGCGACAGGTATTCTCCATTGTTGCTGCCATTGTCACCCTTCTGCTTGCCAGTGCTCAGTGCCTTCTCATTATAAAAACTGAGAAACACTCTTGTTCATCTGCCTCACCACTAGGAACACCATGGCCAGTTAGCCAATGCCTCGAATCCCTGTAGGTCAAGGACACCAAAGGTCACTCCGGCCTTCCTGCCAGCTATAGCAATAATGCCTCTTGCCCTTGGTGGTAAGCACTGCTCTGTGGTCTTTGCCATTCCAGAATCCCAGTGTTCCTCTGGAATCAGAGAGCCTAGTTCCACAGTAATCTTTCCCATTATCAACTGGCTTTCAGAGACGCTGGTGCACCTCTCACAGGTGAAATCTCTATTGTCTTAGCAAGGGAGGCAGGGTGTGTGTCCTCCAGGAGCACACAGTCAGGTAAAGGGTCTTCAGGTCTTATGTAGCAAGTCTATTCCACCATTAATACTTTCCTGAATCTTTTGTCTTCTTTAACATTCTGCCAAAGCAGTTCTGACATCAGTACCTCATTTACTGTAAGTCATTGTCATGTCCAGGTTTCAAGGAGCCATTCTAGATAACTGGATTGGCTCCAAATACCTTGTCGAAACCTTGGGTCCCAAGTGATAGGTGGGTGACTTCTTACCATTAGCCCCATATTCTGCCGCTTCTGCCAGTCTACTCTCCTAAAGATCCACCTGCACGTATGTTTCCCGATCCTGCTGGAGCAACTCAGCCTGTTCCTAGAATTTATTTTGGCTGTAGGGGATTTCCTCCCAGAGGGGGGGATTGTACATCCCCACTCAGGTCAGGAGATCTGACCCCGGTTATCAGCCTATGAGTAACAAGATGAGTAGAAGAGGATCTTAAGAAAACGAGGCTTCTGGGCGCCTGGGTGGCTCAGTTGGTTGGGCGACTGCCTTCGGCTCGGGTCATGATCCCGGAGTCCCGGGATCGAGTCCCGCATCGGGCTCCCTGCTCGGCGGGGAGCCTGCTTCTCACTCTGACCCTCCCCCCTCTCATTCTCTCTGTCTCAAGTAAATAAATAAATAAATAAATAAATAAATAAATAAATAAATAAATAAAAAGAAGAGGAGCTTAAGAAAACGAGGCTTCATTCTGTGAGGCACTTACTTCAGGTAAGGTCATGGATTATTCTGGTATACAGAAAAGGGGAGGCTGTTCTCCTCTGATAAAGGGGATGGGGCTACTTTTTCCAGCCAGAGTAATTCTGAGCAATGCTGAGATTCAAGACTCTCAAGCTCATCCACCCAGTGTCCTTATCCTGAACCCCCAGTGCCTGTTCTGAACCCCATTCTTTCTCTACCTGGCTCTGACTTTGACATAGGAAATTTATCATGGCTGCACATTTAGTATCCTTTGTACTTCCACGCCTTTATAATCAGATCCAGGATCTGATGTTTATGCATAGTCTGCCCTTCAGTGGTGGAGACGAAAACTCTAAAGCTGCCACGCAGACCCCCTGGCTTTCACAGGGTGCCATAAGGTAGCAATGAACTACCTGAATGATTCCTGAGCTAATTAGTTTCTTTTTTTCAAAGTTTCCAATGCCCTCAAAAGCAGATACTTCTGCCAGTCTTTGTAATTATTATCACCCCTTTATTAATCAAGCGCAGCTGCCTGATCAAGCTGCCTGGTAATTGAAAACCTCACTTCATAACAATTAACCGCAGGTGACAGCTTTAGTAATTGTGATATCACTACTTATCAGGGGTTCCACTAACCAAAAGCAATGGGAAACCTAACTGCATTCAGTCGGGCAGACCAGCCAACACCAAAATCCCGTCCTGAGAGTCTGCTTTTAAGGGTCACTTCTAGTAACAACTATCTTAGCCTAATTTTGCTAGAAAATAGAAGGTGGTACAAACATTTATGCTCTAGCAATTTATTGGGGTGAGCAGTCCCAGGAAAGCAAGAGAGATGGAAAAATGGGAGAGAGGCCGGAAAGAAGGGAAAGTAATCACAAAGGGGGAATTTACTGAGCTGGGTGGAGCTTTGCAAAAACAAAAACAAAACAAAACAATACTGATGGTTGCTTGGCGTCGCTGCACGTCACCAGAAACTGCTGTGATTCTGAACAATCCACCAGGAAGAAAGAAAGGCAAACAATGTATCTGTCTAGTGTTTCCTTCTTAACCGCCAAATGGTATTTGTGCCAAATGGTGCTCTTTATACCCTGAGATGCGCAGGTGGTGCTGACTGGTCCCTCCAAACAGCTGATGGGGAAGCCATAACTTCTATGGGTCCTACTCAGGTAGTGCATAGACCCATCATTGTCTGTCTCCCAGCCGGTGCTGCAAAACGTTCTCCTCACTCTGGTGGATGTAGTAGCAACAACAGTGAGCATGTCTTTGCAGTCACAGAAGTAGTAGGAGCCTACACACGAATGCTCTGGCCAGGAAGCAGGGCAAGCAACCGAGGCCTGGAGGACTGGGGGCAAGCAGGATTGAGTAGGTCTGGGGTGCACAAAGACTAGCTCAGGTGTACCCTGGTTTCTTTTAGAAGGAAATAGTATTCAGATCACAATTGAGGCATTAAATATAGTCATTGCCACAAGGTTGCCATTGCTTTAAAAACTTTTCCTTGGACAGCAGAGGTAGTTCTCTCTCTTTTAGAAATAAATTATGAGTTCATATTGATATTCCCAATTAAAATGGAAGATTACAGGGTCTTATTTAGGCTTATGCTTGTGTCTGTCGTCTCTTATGCTGAAAATCTTGGTTTGCAGCGACGTTCCTAAAAGTACTTATTTGCCGATCCTACAGTATGAATGTGGTAGTTCCAAAATACAAATACTAATCATACCGCTCTCTGTGTCAGACTGTATTAATCTTCACTCCCGTTTGGTGCACGTCTCTGCAGTGCTTCTTGCTGAGAGAGGAACATAGATCCTTGAGGTTTTGAACTCAGATCTCTGGCCAATAAAAGATGGAATAAGAGTGGTGGTCACTTCCAGGAAGAGGTTTTATGAGCCTGGGGATTTTTTTCTTCTGCCTCAATGACTAGCAAATATTCCAGACAGATGCTGTTCCCCCACTTGGGTCACGGGGGGAAGAGGACATACATCAGAGCTGTAGCTAACGTACAATAAACGTGTAGTGTGGGGAAAAAGCAATTTTAGTAGTTGAAAGGCACCAAGATTTGGGGTTATTTGTTATCACAATAGAAATAATCTAGTCTATCCTGATTGATATACCACTGAAAGCAGTTTTAAGATTCCTCATGGTCCTTTTTTGTCCTTAGGATATATCCCATTAAGGATATACTGCCGGGACACCTGGGTGGCTCTGTTGGTTGAACGTCTGACTCTTGATTTTGACTCACGTCATGATCTCAGGGTTGTGAGATCGAGCCCTGTGTCAGGCTCTGTGCTCAACATGGCATCTGCTTGAGATTTTCCCACTCCCTCTGCCCCTCATGCTCTCTCTCTAAATAAATAAATAAAATCTTTTTTAAAAAGGATATACTGGCAAAATATGGTTTTCTAGAGTCATTTGCAATACCTCTTCTTCAGGTGGCTGAACCACCAACCTAATATACAAATATTGTTTCCATTTACCCAAATTTTATAAATCTTCTTTTCATCTTTATTTAATTTTACATTTGAATTAAAATATTTACATCGCTCTAAATTATACAACAAATTACATGTAGTTAAGTCTAGGTTCCATCCCTGCCCTTCTATCCTGTTCCTTCTCTCTCCTTATAGGTCCCCATTCTTATTGGTTTTTGGTTTATTCTTCCATTATTACCTTTTTTTTTTTAGAGAGTGTGTGCACGCAAAAGGGGTGGGGGAGGGGCAGAGGGACAGGGAGAGAGAGAATCTTAAGCAGATTCCATATTCAGCATGGAGCCCAACTCGGGGCTCAATCTCACGACCTTGAGATCATGACCTGAGCCGAAATCAAGAGTTGGTCGCCTAACTGACTGAGCCCCCCAAGAGCCCCCCATTATTACCTATTAATAAGATAAGCAAATGTTTCTATATTCATATATCCCCCTTTCTCAAATAAAAGATAGCATACCATAAGTACTGTTCTGAACTTTTCCTAACAATATATTCTGGAAACTATTTCACATAAGTGTAATAGAGGTCCTTCTTATTTATTTTTGTAGTTTTATAATACTCCATTGTATGAACGCACCATAATGTTTTCATCCAGTGGCCGTGATGGACTTTTGGACTGTTTCCATTCTTTTACTATCACAATTATTGGCAGTGCATATCCTTGTGCTATCTCATTTTATGTTTTTACCAGTTTATTTTTTGAGCTAGATCCATAGAAGTAGAATTGCTATGTCAAAAGGTAGGTGAATTTGTAATTTTTCTAGATGGTCCGAATTCCCCTCCATGGGGTTGTATCCTTTTGTATTTCAGCAACTTATAAGAACCTGTTTCTGAGAATTTTATTAATGGAACATGTTGTCAGACTTTGGATTTTTGCCAATCTGATAGGAAGGAAATCCTATCTCAGTAGAGTTTTAACTTTCATTTTTCATATTCTGAGAAAGTTGAGCCTCTTCCCATATATTTAAGGGTCATTTGCATTCCCCTCTGCAAACCATTCATATACCCTGACCATTTTTCTGCAGCGTTGCTGGTGGTTTTGTTCTCAATGTTTAGAAGCTCTTTATCTGTTAAGAATATTTATCTTTCATCTATGATATAGGTTCTATTTTAAATGGTATGATCCATATCCGGAATTTGGGGGCATTGAGCAAAATTACTAATGCATCTTCCCTTTGACCCAGAAACTGCATGGAGACAATGGACCTGGCATTGTCAAGCTGCTGATCCAGCAGCTGCCTACCTCTGGGCTTTTTGTTATGCAAGAAAAAAAAAACTTTAAGTGCCTGTACTCAGTTTTTAAATGTTATTGTTATTTGAAGATGCTTTCCTACTTGTTTTTCTAAATATGAGATTATTGTAAATTTTATTTAAATATTTTCCCCTTCCCCGAGGCAGGTCAAAAACATCTATTCTCTCTAATTGCTACTTGTCTCCCCTCTCATTTATCTCTTATATTTTCTTCCACTTTTTGCCACCATGATGTTACCCCACCGAGTGACACAACCATAAAGCAGGAGTATCTGGTACAGAGTTGAATGTGGGTCCCCCAGCGCACAACCAGAGTTCCCAGGGAAGCCAGAAGGAGAGAGGTGTGGTTTCATTGTTTTTTCTCCTGTCTTCTTTGGAATGAGCACTCTGAGACTAGCAGGTGGATACCTTGGTGCTGGGGGCAGCAGGATGGCTCTAGCTTTGCGTGCCCTGGCGATGTCCAAGGACCTTGCAAATAGCTTGAGTAGGTGTGGAGCCTGGACCCCTACTGGCCTCCTCTTGGGCCAGCTCAGGGGCCCCAGGGCTGTGTGCATTCTTTGGCTATCATCCCCTTGGCCATATAAATGGTCTCTCTTCTCTCCCTGATCTCAGAGGGGCTCACAATATTTCAAGAGTCTGATGCTTTGGTTCAGCTCATGGGTGTGCCTGTCATTTTATATGGAGGATTCCAGGTTCGGCACGAACAGCCATAAACTCTATCCTAGAGAAATAAAAGCACTGGTAGCTAAGGATTTATATTCTGAGTTATTTATTGCTACAATGTTTGTACTGCCCCCCCCCCCCGCCCCAAAAGGAAACAACATAAACGCCTATCAATAAGGGCCAGTAAATGATGGTGCATTCATACAACGGGGCGTTGTGTTGCTCCTAAAACACGAGTTAGAGCTGCGTCTATTGACCCGGAGAGGGTGACAGTGATGTACTGTACTTGATAAGCCGCTGCAGTGAAAAAGTCTGCCCCACTTTTTCTCTGTGCTTCTTTCGGGGAGCCAAAGAGACTTCCTTGGTTTATGTCTACATGTTTGCTTATATTTTTGAATATTATGCACCTGTTGGGCCTCGGTTTCTTCATGTGTTAACTGAGGAGGACCCCAGGGGCTTCGGTCACGCGGCCGCGGGGAGGGTCCGCGCACCTGCAAGCAGACACGGACACAACACGGTACAAACAGCGCCTCCCCCCGGTCATGAGCGGGAAGTGAATCTCTGCCGTTTGTGTCACTATTTTCAACGCACACAGAGAAAGACATAGGAGATACTTTCAGGCTGTTCGTACTGGTTCCAGGGTCGGGGGGTAGGGAGGGAAAGTTGGGAGAAAGAGATAAACTGTGATTTTCACAAAAGAGAAATATCATGTATGGTAAAAATTAAAGTGAAATTGTGGAAATTAGTATCCTAAGTTGTCTCTGTGATGTGATAATGACTAGGAAGCACCATATAGGTATGGGGGGAAAAAATAAAAATATTGACTTAATTAGGTGACTGGAGTGCAGACAATTTTTATCTTAGATCCTGTGGTTATTTTGATGCAGTTTTTCCTATCAACTCTTTGAAAAGAGGGTCTCCCACTGCTGGGGGCACACAGGGGCTCAGGAAATGGTAGCTATGGCTAAAGGAATTTTATTTTAATAACTGCTCTCCGCTCAGCTTCCCAGCCTTAGGCTCCCTCCACAACACCCATGGCTCCTCACTGGTGCCCTGAACTCCCCTCGACCCCACGGCGTAGCTGCTGATTATTCCTGTTTGCAGAGCTGTTTGGGTCCCGTGACACTGAGCAACAGGGAACCGTGACTGAAATGGTGGCTAACGACCGACCTGCAAAAGGCAACAGTGCCTGACGCTGAGGGCCCATGCCTTTGGCCACCTCACCCTACGCAGTGGGCATGAAAGGGATATCCTCATTGCTATTCTGACACAACGCAGAACCAATTTCCAGATTGGAGTTGTAACACCAGGAGAGCCACCTGGAGAGAAGATAATAAAATTTTAGCGTCAAATTATCTCCTCCCATTTAACCGGCACGGCGTCCCAAGCTCCAGCACTGTAGGCAAGCAGAGGTGCAGGCCAAGGGTGAGAGAGACCTCGGATGGGTGGTAGTGGATGGAGGTGATGAGCTCGTTCTGTTAATCTTGCATTCAGTTTTACGGCCTTGACCATGGGGACTAGAATTTTACCCACCCTCTCAGGGAGGAATGAGGACATCTGATTCTCGAAATACAACTGCACGCCTCACGTCCTATGGAAGAGGAGATAATGGGAGCGTATGATGGACCCGAGGGACTCAAGGGCTGAAATGCGTTGGAAATACCTTGGGTACTTCCTCAGATCCTCTGGACTTCACCTGCTCTACCAGATTCTGCCGGCTTCCTCAGCAGCCTGGGCCCTCAGCTGATGGCTCTGTGTTGACCCTCGAGCCTCTGTAGGCCTCCTGAGCCTGATCACATGCAGAACCAGAGCCTCTGGTTCTTTCCATCACTTCCAGACTCAGATACCACATCACAGCAAAGGGCGTAGCATCTGGCCTTCCAAATCACTCTCAAAGGGGCCCAAACGATGCAGCTCAGAAACGTGCCAGGATTAACCCCACGTGGACCAGAACTTGATCAAGGGGAAATGAGGCAGGGGAGGGAAAAGGACAGATACATTCTGTCTCATCCCTCTTTTCACCTGACTGCTCCCAGAGACAGCTAGCTGCTCCATACAACGTGCCAGGAGACCTCCACCCGGATGAACAATTCACCTGACAGCCTGCTCTCTTCAGCTCATTCTGAGGCTGGGTCAGTTCAGGAGTCACCGTCTCGCATTGCTTTGCAGTCTGCTGCTTTGCCTCCCTCTGCCCTCATCTTCCTGCTCTAGGTTTCTACAGCACAATACAATGGTCAGCGTGTAATCCTTCCCCCCAGGCTCTGTTTTCTAGGGTAATGTGGCAGCCAGAATAGTGGCTCTCCAAAGAGGCCTATGTCCTAATCTCTGGAACCTATGAATGTGTTCCCTTCCATAGCAAAAGGGATTTGGCAAACATGATTAAGTTAAGCATCTTACAATAGGGAGATTATCTTGGATGACCCAGGTGAGCCCAGTGTGATCACAGGGATCCCTATGAGAGGGAGGCAGGAGCGTCAGAGTCGGGAGAAGGTGATGTCAGGATGGAAGCCGAGATGAGAGACATGCAGCTGTGAGCCAGGGAATGCGGGCTATTCTAGAAGCTAGAAGAGGAAAGGATCGGCCTCCCCCGGAGCCTCCAGAAGGGACCCTAACAACAACTTTGTGCCCCCTAAGACTCCCTTCACACTTCTGGCATCCAGAACTGTGGGAGAATGGATGTGTGTTGTTTTAAGACACTAAGTGTCTGGTAATTTGCTGTAGCCGCCATAGAAAACTAACCAATAGAGGAAACTTGGCTAAAACATCTTTTAATGCCCTGGTTTCCAGCATGATCCTATTTTGCATGATTAAAGCTGAATGTCACATTATATTTACCCTTTGAATTCCTTCTGTGAACAAATCCTAATCTCTTCTCGGGCAGATGGATGCCCTGGTCGACTAGGGCAGAGATTTATTCTCAGAAAGGTAACTGTGTCCATACCTGTTTATCTCTACACAAACAAGCGAAACAGGAAGTCTGGGAGGAAATATTACGAACAGTGGTAGCAGGTGGGTTATTTCCTGCTTGAACTTTTGTGGATTTCCCCACTTAACTCTAACACACAGGCATTTCTTTTATAATAAAAAATAATAATTTAAAGTGACTAGGTATGAAACGGGCTAAAAATCTGCACCAGCCTCTGGTATTCTGGAAGTTAGTATAAAGGATAGGCCACCATGAGCTGGAGGTGGTCAGGGAAGGCTTCATGGAGGAGGGAGGAATCCGAGCAACACCTGGCAGGATGGGTATTTGAGGAGTAGAGGAAAGGGAGAAGGCATGATGTAAGCCAAGAAAAGTGTCTTTGCCGAGGTTAATAAATAAACCCATTTGATGTAAAGGGAATATCTGCAGAGAATGTAATAACAGTACAAAGAAAAATTAATTTATGCAGCATTTGCTTTTTTGCCGGATATTGTACCAAGCCCTCTGCTGGATTATCGTATCTAATCCTCCCAAGAATCTCATGAGGAAGGTTCTGTAAATATCCTAAATATATAGACAAGGACATGGAAGAAAGAGATGCCATGTAACTTGGCAGCAAGTGATCCGAGTCCAGATTCAAATCCCACAATCACTCCCAGCTCATGTTTGAGAAGTGGATTGGAGAAGAAGCCTGGATAAGAGCGCTTAAGGCCTCAAAATATCAAATGTATTAATTTTCTACTGCCACACATTACAGACTGAATGTTTGTATCTCCTCCCCAGTTCATACCTTGAAGCCTAATCCCCAGGGTGACGGCATTTGGGGATGAGGCCTTTGGGAGCCCTCATGAATGGGATCGGTGCGCCGTAAAAAGAGACTCCAGGGAGACAATCTCTCTCTCCACCATGTGACCACACAACAGGAAGGCGACCGTCTGCAAACCAGGAGAAGGGTCCTCACCAGGACATGACCCTGCTGGCACCCTCATCTTGGACTTCCCAGCTTCCAGAACGAGAAACAAATTTCTGTTATTTAAGCCACCTGGGCTACGGTATTTTGGTAAAGCTGTTTCACCCAAGACCTTGCATACCAAATTACTAAACATTTAGCTGATTGAAATGACACCCATTTATTATATCACAGTTCTGTGGGGCAGGGGTCCAGGTAGGCTCACCTGGGGTCTCTGGTTAAGGTCTCACAAGGCCAAACTCATGGTTTGGGCCAGGCAGGGCTCTCCTCTGGAGGTTCTGGGGAAAAAAATCAGGCTGCTGGCTGAATTCAGTCCCTTGTGGCTGGGGACCAAAGCTCCTGCCCCCTCACTCCCTGTGGAACCCTCCTCCCCTGCGAACGGCTGGAGAAAACACTGCTCGTTCGGGGCTCATGTGATTCAGTCAGGCCCACCTGCGTCATCCCCCTTCTGCTGTTTCGTAATTATGAGAATGGCAGTTCATCCCGTTGACCGGCTTCTGGGCGCTCACAGGAGACTGGATGAGTGTCACAGTAGGGTTCTGCCCACCACCCCCAGACTAAGGATTTGGGGTTTTGTCCTGGTCAAGGAGCCTCACTGGAGTTTTTGTAGAGGGATGCACCTAGCTGAAGGGTGGGTTTTACAAGGTTCCCTGGGCGTCGGGACTGAGGTGTGGAAGGAGGGAAGACGGGGAGACCAAAGATCAGGGATGGGGCGGTGAAGGCCTCCATGAGAGCAGGCATGGGGGAAGCTGGGGGCGAGACAGATGGCAGAGACATTAAGATGGTGAAACATTCTGCAGGACTGGCGACCCTTCGGAACACCTCCGCATTCCCAATTTCATCTGGGCCTCATTACGCACCTGTGGGGAGGAAGACAGTGGTCTCTCCACGGGACAAATGAAGAAACGGGCAAGTCTCTGAATCTCTGCTTCAAAGGTCATACTCTGGATCCGTGGTCCCGGCCGCCTGACTCGGGCTCCCTGTTCCTGGAGCTCAGGACCTGGAAATTGGGCCTTACTGTCCTGGGCTACCTGCTTCCTGCCATTGTATTCTCGGAGGATATGCGGGAGAGAGACCTTTTTTTTTTTAAATCATCACTTTGAAAAGGCAATGACGTCGCTTCTCCACCTTTTGGCTAAAATCAAGCGTGGGAAGGGAATGACAGGGGAAAGAGGGTGGAGGGAATGTGGAGACAGAGCGAAGGGGGTGTGGTATGTGTTGTGATGACACCTATGGATCGTTAAGTGATATAAGACTACAGAGGAAAAGCGAGGCACTCCAGAGAAGCAGGAAGGAAAAAAAGCCACTCACGTTCCCACCACCCAGAAATAACCCCCTTAAGATCTTGGAGCCAGAGAGTCCAAGTTTTGCATGTGAATATGTGTGTCCTATAACGGGCACGTATTATTCTAGAAATCTGCTCTTGTGGTTGATCAATACCTATGATGGCTGTCAGGGATGGGTCCGTGGGGCCCATGGGAGTGGATGCGTCTCCAAGCAGATTTCTGCAGGGGCTGTTTTCCCCCTCCCTTCCCCCATGACAGGTGGACAGACATCAGGCAAGCCCTGTCTTCCGCTCTCTCCAGGAACTCAGTCCACTTAGCTTGCCCTGGACTGCCTATTCTCCAGAAACAAATCACTTAAAAAAAAAAAAAAAAAAATCACTCCATTAAGAAGTTCAGCCCAGTCATCTCAGGCCTCAAATGCTTCCATTTTCTCCAGTCTGCCTGAAAAGGAGAAAAGCCAAAAGGAGAATTTTAAGTTGCACATATTGATTGGCTTGACTCACCAAAAGAAGGCACTTTTACCAGCTTTTCAAATTACAATTTATTCAATAGTGAAAAAGTAACTCAATTTGAGAAAGAGCTCTGACACCCCATAGGAGTTGCTTTCTCTCCACTTAAATTATATCATCATCATTGTTCACTCATCGTTCTCTGGAAGCCACTGGGCAAAGCACAGTTCTTGGCACTTAGGAGATAATCAGTAAAGACTGTTGAATTAATGAGACTGTAACTGGCAGGGAAGTTCAAAGTCCAGAGACTTGGAAAAGTCAATGTGGATGAAATGAGTTGAGCTTGTAAGGTTTACCCACTCTGGTCAGCACTGGGAAGATCACACGGTTTGGAAACAGCCTGACCTACGTTCAGATCCTGCCCCCTTTTATCTTTGTACTTCGTATCTCTGGGCCTTAGTTACCTTGTCAATAAGAGAAGAGACATCTTTCCTGCATGTTTGTGGTGAGGATTCAAATAGATGCCCTCCATCAAGTGTATCTACAGGACGAGAAGAAAGAAGGTGCTTCTAGATCCTGTTCTGCTGGAGATTAGGGTTTGATTTCTCCAAGGGGAGGCCGCTATATCTTGAGTCCTGTAAAATAGTTGTTGAATTAAAAAAAAAAGTTGGTTCATCTCTCTCTCTCTCTCCTTTCTCCCTTTATTCCTTTGTTTTGTTTCTTAATACCAGAGGGGAGTTGGGTGGGGGGATGGGGGAAACAGGTGAAGGGGATTAAGAGTACATTTATCACGATGAGCACTGAATGACTATATTGTACACTTGAAACGGATATAACACTGTATGTTAACTGTACTGAAATTAAAATGAAAAACTTAAAAAAAAAGTTGGTTCTCTTTACTTCTCACTTCCTTGTCCTTGCCTTCAATTCCAGAAGCTGCTACCAGAGCTAGAGAAATGGGTCAACTCAGATTTGAGTGAAGGGCACTGGGCCCTCCTTGTGAGGAGTGCAGGAGTTTTGTATACATCCCCTCCCCCATTTTTCTGTCTTTAAATGATCTGAATTTCTTTACCCATAATAAAGAGATTCGTTTGTGTAGTAGTTTCTCAATTGTAGATCTTGCTCAACTTACAGTGGGGCTATATCCCAATAATCCCATTGTAAGTTGAAGATATAAGTCAAAAAAATGCACGTAATACACCTAACCTACCAAACACCATAGCTTAGCCTACCCTACCTTAAACGTGCTCAGAACACTTACATCTACAGTTGGGCAAAATCCTCACACACAAAGCCTATTTTACAATAAAGTATTGGCTATCTCATGTAATTTATTGAATACTGCACTGGAAGTGATGAACAGAACAGTTGTGTGGGTACAGGATGGTTGTGAGTGTATCGTGATCGCGAGGCTGATGGGGAGCTGAGGCTGCCCTGCCCAGCATCACCAAAGAGGATTGCACCACTTATCACTAGCCTGGGAAAAGATCCAAATGCGAAGTACAGTTTCTATCAAATACATATCACTTTCACACCATCATAAACTCAAAAAATCTTCTGTTGAACCACTGTAAGCTGGGGGCCATCTAGATTCATTGTCAATGTCGTGGGGGTGCATCTTGGCTTGGGGCTATCTGTTGCAGGTGAGAAAGAAGAAAAGTAGGGAGAAAAACCTTTGCAAATTTCGGGTCCTTGCATTTGGGATCAGTTGATGACAACTTGGGGAGAAGCTTTCTGCTAAAAGTTCTGGGATGCTTAATGGGCTTCTGGAAGATAAGTGATTTACTCTTAGGTCAAACATTGGAATTAAGAATAAAGGTCATCATGACATGAAAAAGGATTTTCTTTCCAACTTGCATGGGGCTTTCTCTCATTTTTAATTTCTCTTTATTCATCCCTTCTCATAATTTCATCCTTTTCTATTTCATTTCTTTCATTTGTTCATTCATTTCATTTCATTTTCTTTCAAACATTTATGGGCACATTTGTGTGTGTAGGACTGCTAAAGCCAGGCCCTGGGGATTTATCTGGGAACAAAACAAATGAAGTCTTTGTCTCATGGAGCTGATGTTCTGATGGGGGAGACTGTAGAACAATAAATAAACATAAGATACTGGCAGGCAGTAATAAATGTTCCAAAGAAAAAGAGAGCAAAGTAAGAAGCTAGACCATCATGGAGGTAATATTTGGGCAAAGTAAACAAGCACAAAGGCAGAGTAAGCCTTTGTAGGTGTCTGGGGGTGAAGGACTCTTCTAGGCAAAAGAAGTAGAAAGCGCAAAGGTGTGAAGGCAGGAGCATGCGCTGTGGCCACGAGGAACTAGGAGGCCACTGTGACGGGAGAACACTGAGCATGGGAAGAGTAGACGGGGATAAGGCTGTAGATGTGGCCAGGCCCAGATCACACGGCCCCTAAGCGGATGTGGTATGGACCTGGGGTTCTATTCTAAGTTTGTTGGGACATTGTGACAAGGTGTTATTTATAGGTGTTATAAAAGGGATGAATTATACCCCCCCCCCAAATTAATATGTTGAAGACCTAACTCCCTGTACCTCAGAATGTGGCTGTATCTGGAGACAGAGCATTTGGGGAGGTGATGAAGTTGAAATGAGGCCATTATGGTGGGCCCCGATGTCATATGACAGATGTCCTTATAAGAAAAGGAAATTTGGACACAGAAAGAGACACCAGAGATGCACATGCATAGAGAAAAGACCATGTGAGGACACGGCCATCCACAAGTCAAGGAGAGTGGCTTAAGAAGAAACCAAAACAGCTGACGCCCTGATCTTTGACTTCCAGCCTCCATAACTGTGAGAAAGTAGATCTGTTGTGTAAGTCACGCAGTCTGTGGTGTCCTGTCATGGCAGCCCTCCCGGACAAATAGGAAGGGTATCGAAGTGTAGATTGCTATAATCTGGCTTTAATTTCCAAAAGATCACTCCAGCTGCTATGAAGGAAGAGCCACGCTGGGGAAGACTGGAGGCAAGGAGGCCAGCTAAGAGGCTGCTATGGTGACCCAGGTGAAAGGGGGTAGTAGGCTGGGCTGTGCTGGGAAGCAAAGAGGTGAGGAGAAGTGTCCTGAGTCCAGATGGACTTCATGGGCAGCACCAACAGGACTTGTGGGAAAGAGGAAATGGAGATGTTGGCCAGATCAGCCTTGTTCAGAATGTCCACTCTGGCACTGTCCAAAATCATTCATCCTCTGTCCCCTAAGAGGTTCTGGGGGGTACTGTGAGAAGACCTTAAAAAAATTATTCCTAAGATTTCAGAGCCAAACCAGCCTTCAAAGGATCAAAAGGCAGAGGTCACTGAAAGAAAGGAGTTCGTAAGATGGTTCTAGAATCAGAATGCTTGGGTTAAAATCCTGGATCCACTTCTTACTGTGTGACGAAGGACAAGTTACTGAAATGTTCCACATCTCTGTTTCTTCATCTACACAACAAGGATGACAATATCCACTTCATGGGCTTGTTGTACAAATGGGCATATTTTTGTGAAGCTCTCAGCATAGATCTGTCCTATAGTAAATGGTATGTAGCAGTTAGCTCTTGCTGTGTAACAACCCCCCCCCAACAACTCAGTAGCTCATATAAGAAGCATGTATTATTGCTCATGAATCTACATGTCAGTTTTTTAGGGTTTTTTAGGGGGCTAAACAGGACCAAAGATATGAGCTCTGTTTCCAAAGGGCCTGTGAACTAGGCAAACAGTGGAAACATACACATAAAGCTCATAAATCTTTGCACAGGGGTCAGGAGCATGTAAATGTGGACTGGGACTGGCTGGGAGATTTGAGTTCTCTTCTGACTGGGATTCAGGGCAAGTTCCTTCCCTCACTCTGCCTCAGTTTCCATATATAAGGGAAGGAGTTGAATCAGACCATCTTGAGAATTTCCTTCAGATATGGATTCCCTTGAATATATGTAACATTACCTGCCTACCTATGGTTTAAGCAAATGGGGGCAGTATGACGCAAATCCAGAGTAAGCAGTCCAGGACCCATGCGTCAGCTCAGCGATAGCTGCGTTCTCCCCTTCTGCCACCCTTAGGGGGCTGGCTTGTCATCTCAGTCCCAAGGCAGTCACGGTGCCTCCAAGTATCACATCTTTGTTCTAGGCAGGTAAAAGGGAGGGGGCATAATGGGAGCAAAGGTTTATACCCACGGAGTCTGTTTCTATTTGTAAGGAAATCAAAGCCTTCCTTGGGAGCCCCGTCCTGATAATTTACATTTGTCTTATTAACCAGAGCTGTTCTCCATGGCTGCCCAACTAGAAGGTGGCTACAAGTCCCAAATAGGAGTTGGGTCAGCAACTCAGGCTGCTGGCTGCAAACATTAACCACAAGTTCACAGAGTCCCGTGGGAGCCCCTTTGGGCCCTCGGACCCACAGGGAGCTCTGGCCAGTCCAGAGGTTGTCGCTCAGGGAACATTTCCCACATCATTTCATGGGACTATACATTCTAAAAAGACAAGGACACTGCTTGCTCAGTCTCACCCAGATCTTTAGAACCTGGTTCAGGGCCCGGTCCTTCAGAGTTGTACAACAAACTTTGTGAATGAATGAATCGCCCATCGATGTATCTGGATTTCAATGGACGGGGCACTCGGGGAATGAGGGATCTGGATAATTGGATTTTCTGGCAGCCTGAGGGTGAAGCAGGAAAGCTTATGATTTCAAATTAATTCCAGCAACACTGAGTGCCTTCCGCATCCAAAGCTCCAAGGTAAAACCATGCGTGCTATGTATGTGTAATGGTCAGGGTCTTGGCAAGAAAGATGGCACAGTCAGGGTCGGGGGAGGCTGGGGGAGGCTCCATTGGCGCAGGGGCGGCAGGCTTAAGGGAGCCCGACAAGGGGTGGTGGGGTCCCCTGGGGCCAGCCATGCTGGGGAGCCCCGCCGCCCCTGGGGCCGGCAGAGGAAGAGGGAGAAGTGGATCCAGCACACGCAGAGAGTGGGAGCAGGGGCTGCAGGAGCGGATGCCTGGCGGGAGCTGTGGCCCCAGACAGGGGACACCGCCACTGGCCACTGCGCATAGGGGGCTGGGGAAGGGAAGCTGCACCCCTCTTTCCTTCTACCCACTGCTCACCTGTTGGCGCATTTCCTCCGCCGATTCCTCCGGGGGACCAGAGGACGGGGGCGGCGGGGGGGGACGTGCTACTGCAGTCAAACTCCCGGGCACAAGGCCGGAAGATCTGTGGTGGGGTTGACAGAGAATAGCTGGGACAAGGTACAACTTTACAGCCTCCTGATGGCTCTCCGAGGTGGACATCACCGCCCACCTCTACACAGTCGGACGGAGACCCGGAGTCGCTCAGCCATTTGTCCAAGTTCCCATAGCTTGTTAGTGGCCAAGCCAGGATGAGCGCCCATTCCCGCGCTTGTTTCTGGCTCCTTAACACCCCCCCAGCCCCCGCAGCCGCCTACTTGGGAGAGAGCCTGCTCCTTCCTTTCGCTTCTCTATTCTTCTCGGGAACCATGAGACCAGGGTGGAAAGCGCTACCTTTCTGGCAGGAGAATGAATTTTGCAAAGCGTAGATTGGAATTTAGCGGCCGGGGATGGGGGTGTTCTGTTTCAGCCTTTTTCGGAGTGGCAAGAAAACTAGGGTGTCAGGGAGCAGGGCTGAGTGCTCGGTGGGCCCCCGCTGACGACAGGTATTACTTGATAGAGGCTCCATTATGTGCCAGGCATGGTCCTCAGAGCTTCACGCACATCATAACCCTCCAAGGAGGGTATTATTATGTTCATTTTCCTGGCTCCAAAACAGAAGCACAGAGAGGTTACCTTACTTGTTAGGTAGAAAGAGGATTCAAAAGCAAGACTGGGTACAAAGGCCAAGTTCCTTCTTTTATTCCAGTGGTTGCCCTTCAGGGGCCTGCAAGCTGATTTTGACCCACTCGGATCCCAAAAATTTTGCGAGAAAATGAAATCAGTGGCCAACACTTTAAGTGTAATTTCACATAAAAACCCGAATTTCCGACTTCTGTTAAAAAGTGGAAGATTGGGGGCGCCTGGGTGGCTCAGATGTTAAGCGTCTGCCTTCGGCTCAGGTCATGATCTCAGGATCCTGGGATCGAGCCCCGCATCAGGCTCCCTGCTCGGCGGGAAGCCTGCTTCTCCCTCTCCCACTCCCCCTGCTTGTGTTCCCTCTCTCGCTGTGTCTCTCTCTGTCAAATAAATAAATAAAGTCTTAAAAAAAAAAAAAAGTGGAAGATTGAAAACCCTGGGCCCATATTCTCATGTGGCCACAATCAACTGAAGCTAAGTGACAGCTGACTCCTTTAAATGGGACATTTGCTCTCACTTGGCCACAGTCCTCACCACTCCCTATCGCCCCAACACTGAGGCTGCAAACCAGTGGCCATTCCTTACCTGCCTGAACTATGGTTCCCTTACACTCAGGCCACTCCACTTGTTTGTGTCGCCTGCTTGGCTCCAGAAGGCACATGGGTTTGTCTCTCCAAAGGGCCCACATCGCTCACTGATGGTACACGATGATCTACTGGGGTGAGAGAAGCAAATATTTGACCTTGTGTTCCTATGTCTGATCTCATTCATCCTTAATGTTTATCTTCATGTTTTATAGTACACTTAATAGAGTAACACGATAGCCATGCTGCATTTTATAAATGAGTTTTATGCACATCTCTTGGGGGTATTGCTCAGAACATTTTTCTAATGGGGCCCTGAGATAGCAATGTTTGAAGACCACTGCTCTTTAGCACCCCCTGTATGGTAGCTGAGACGCTGTGAAAACCCCTTTGACTTTCTAGGCTTTATATTTTTTTTTTTTCCATCTGGAAAATGGAGGTATTGTTACTGTCTACCTTGAAGAGCTGTTGCAAAATTCTAACCACACAGCAAACCGTAAAGTGCTGAGCAATAAATGAAGAGAGCCACCCAGAGAGAAGGAACCGCTCCTCTTATCTTCATGTCGACCTGGAAGGGGAACTGGAAGGTTCCCTGCAGGGGGTTGAGTCATAAAGCCTGGGCTGCTGGCTGACTCGCTCCAACCCTCCCCCCCTCCCCCGCACAGCAACAGGATTGATTTCCAGGTTCATTAGTGCTGATGACGCGCTCCCGAGGAAGACAACCGCTCCACTCTCATTAAAGAGAGGCAGCTGCCCCATTTCTCTTCACCTTCCCCTCACCTCCAGCCTCCACCTGATAGCCCAGAAAGACTTTTTCTCATTTCCTTCAACCCCGGTGGCCTCCTTTGTCCTTGGGTTCACTCCTCTTGGGGAGAGTGTGGATTTAGAGGAGGACTCAGAAACATAGGTGGGGGTGTCCACAGAGTGTCTGCCCCAGTGTGGTCATGTCGAAGCTCCCTCCCACCAGAAGGGAAGAGAAGAACTTGAGATGAGTCTCTTCATGGCCCCTTAAGGGCAGCTCCGCCTGAGATGGGGCCTGGGCCTCCTGGCGGTGAGCTCTTTGGTGGACTTAAGGGGTTAGGCAGACCCCGAACATAGAGTGAATCTCTGGGACAGGACACTCCACGCACTCACTCCTTTCCTTCCAACACCCAGGAGGAGTGCAGAATTGTTCAAACCCCCAAGGTGCAGAGAGAGAATGTTAACCAGGACTATAGCCTATTAAGCAGTGGAGTGTGGATGACCAAATGTCCTGCTTTGCCTGGCACCGAGAGGTTTCCTGGGATGTGGGACTTCGAGTGCTAAAACCGGGACAGTTCAGGGCTAGCAGAAAGGTCGGACATCCCAGATGGAGCCAGAATTCAAATCCTTATACTCTCTCTCCGAAGGCCACACGCTAACCCATGCCTCCACAGCACCCTGAGTAGGACAGAGAGAGCCCCCGGGGGTATGAGCAGTGTGACAGGCAGTGAACCCTTGGAGGAGACAGCAAAAGAGTCTCAAACATAGGGACAAGTTCTCTGTGTTATTTCTCTGTCTGGGAGTGTGGTAGGAGACAGCAGAGAGGGTAGCTCCCTACCTACCTTGTTTGCAAAGTGAGGTTCCAGGAGAGAGTGGGCCAGCACCCGTGAGATCCCATTTATGGAGCATCTTTCTATTTATAACTTTAGTCCAAACCCTTGTGAGGTAGGTTCTCCAGATGAGGAAACCAGAGCTTTGAGAAGCTCAGAAATGTGCTCAAAGCCCACCCCAGTCTCTTTGCTCTGGGGGAAAAAAAAAAAAACAGCCATAAGCTGGGAAGCTTATAAGCAGTAGAAATTCATTGCTAACAGATCTGGGGGCTGGAAGTCCATGATCAGGATGCCAGCATGGTTGGATGAGGGCCCTCTTCTGGGTCACAGACTTCTCACTGTGTCCTCATATGACAGAAGGGGCTAGGGAGAGACGTGGGGTCTCCTTTATGAGGGTATTAGTCCCATTCACGAGGGCCCCACCCTCACGGTCAAAGGAAAGAGATGACCCTCCACTGAAAGTGGCAGAGTTTGCATCTGACCTCAGGTCTGTTTGCCTCCAGTGGCTGTGGTTTTTAACCATTAGGCCAGACTGTCCCTCCGAGAGGACTTTCTTAAAACACTGCATCATTTCCTATGATTATAACTCAAAGCTGGCAGGGGAGGGAAGACGGTAGGTGAGAGTTTGTTCCATCTTTCTGTGCCTTTTGAGTATTCTCAACTTTCTACTATTGGTTGCTGGTGGTAAAGCAGGGAGAGTGAGCCAAACTTCAGTTTCTCGTATTTCCTTGTTCCTAACATCTGCTCAGGAGAGGAGGTCAAAGCTGTTTAGTGCAACAAGGTCTTGGAGGTGTCTGTGGAGTTCAGTTACCCTCCCCCACCCTGTACCTACTTTTCCAGCCTTATCTGAGGCTTTAGGGGTGTGTGTGTTGGGGGGGAGGTTACCACAGACATGTGCACACCCTGGGTTTGATTTATCAGTGTTACAAGTTAGGTTTTGCCAAACTGCCTATGGGCAAGAGCCAAAATTGAAGTGTTATTTAAAATACATGAGAGAGGGGTGCCTGGGTGGCTCAGTCGGTTGAGCATCAGACTCTTGGTTTCAGCTTGGGTCGTGATCTCATGGGTCTTAGGACTGAGCTTTGAGCTCAGCAGGGGGTCCGCTTAAAGATTCTCTCCCTCCCTCTGCCCCTCCCTCCCACTTGCACACTCTCTCTGTCTCAAATAAACAAATCTTAAAGAAAAAATAAAAAAGATGAGAGAGACTGATAATCATTTAAATAGCTTTGAAAAGTGTGAGACCACATCGACTGTAAAATACTACCTCCTTGGGAGATCCAGTCCAAAGAAAAGTTTTTTCCTAGGTCCTGTTAATACATGTACCTGCAATCTTCTCACACCTGAGCAGAAGTCATTCATTTCACAAATGAATTTGTGAAAATTCATATATCGAATGTCTCCTATGTGTCAGGCCCTGTGCTGGGTGCCGTGAGGATATAAAGATGAGACTGACTAGGATCTTTCCCTCATTGAATCCTCAGGTCATTAAAGGAGACAAAAGACACAAATTAATGTACTACTGGGTAGGAAGGAAGAAAGGGAGAGCACTGCAGGCAGGGGCAATGGCCTGAGCGAGGATCTAGAGGGTGGAAACTGGCACCCATGGGACAGGGGAAGAGCCTCTTGGGTTCACAAAGCACTGGGGAACAAAAAAACAGAGAGGGCAAGTACCTGAATGGAGGACCGCCCCCCCCCCCGCCACAATGTCAGCCCTCACTCCTGAAGATAGGGCGATGTATACATATGCCAGAAATAGGTCTCAGAAGCACCTGATGGTCGACAGCAAGAGTTAAATGTTGGTAAGTCAAAACCCGAAGAATGGCACAAACTTGGGGAATTGCTAAACCTTGGGCACAGACGAAGAGGTGATGCGTTCAGATGGAGGAGAGCTTGGCATGGGCGGGAGGAGATGAGGTGCCCTTCACAGGCAGAACCGGAAGTCAGCCTAGAGGTGCGCTTTGGAAGGACAGAAAGAATTTCCTTGGCGGGAGAGGGCAGCCACCGGCATTCTGAGCAGGGGAGTTGTGTGGAGAAGGTGGGGAGCTGGGGAGGAGGGAAGGAGATGCAGCTGGGGTGTGTGAGTTCCCTGGTTTGACCTGTGCTGAGGGTCTGCTCTAACTTCCTCCCGTCTGGACAAGTGACTGATCGGGGTGATGAAGGGTGCCCAGGTTTGGGGGGGCAGATGGAGCTGGGCTGGGTTGAACTCTAGCTCTCCTTAACTGATCTGAAGGCATCTCTCTGTACCGCCCTCGGCCTGGGTTTCCTCATTTGCAGAAAGGCCTTCCCCAGGCTTCCCAAGCAGGCTGCTGTGAGGGTTAGAGCTTGATGTCAGAGCACTCTGTGGGCAAGCCGCAGTGAGTCCCAAGCCGCCTCGCCTTTCCACTTTGCACCCCTACCTGTGCTTCCGGCTCAGAAGCTTGGCCCACAGCCACGTACCATTTGTGGAAAGAAAAGAGACAGCCCCTTGCGGCTTTCTCCGGTGCGTGGGGAAATCTCCAGAAGCCCCTGCAGGTCACGTGCTCATTCGGAAGCCCTCGCTGATGGAGGGGGCGGGGCTTCCCTTAGGCCAATCAGGGCGGGCCCTGAGCCGGGAGGCAGGGCCGCTTCTGTTTCCCGGAGGGGCGGGGCCGGCTGCAAGTCTGGGGACAAGTCTAGCTGCCCCGGGGTGCATGACCCAAAGTGCCCGGTTCAGTGACGGTTTGCAGAGTGCACGTTCAGAGTAGGGTCTCAGGCGGCGGAGGAGCTCAAGGTCTCTTCCCTTGATGGTGTCTGGGTCACTAAACCTCAAAATGAAGGGGAGCGGAGAAAACGAAGCGAGGCTCTCTCTGAGAGTACCCGCGCAGCTCAGAGTGGTTGGTATCAAAATCATAACGTTGTCTAAAAAGTTTTTTGAAATCCATAGTTCGTGACTTTGCTTCCTCCTCTCTTCTCCAGGGCGTAACAGCCTATCCCTTTTCCTTTAGTCCTCACAAGCACCCAGGCTCCTCGCAGGGACAGTTCTGAGTGCTTCCTGCTACCGCTTTGTGCCATCTGGAGGTGTCCTGTGGTTGGCGCCCTAGTGACTGTGAACACGGTGGGCCAGGCTACCTGGGGACAGACGTGAGGTGCAGCGCCGCGCGGCAGCGTGAGTGTGTGCAGGCTAGGCTCCCTGTGCTTGTCCTCAACGGGTCCTAGGAGACAAGCACTAGCCCTTGGTAGTCACGGTCAGCAAACAGTTTGCTCTTCTCTGTCAGGAAGAGGTGGCCGGTTGAAAAGGGGACGATCTGTGAATCCCGCAGGATTGGATTCTTGCCACTTCCTGCCGTCTCATCAAAGAGCAGAACACAACAGGGCCATGTGAAGGGAGGGAACGTGCAACTTAATGAAAAGCATGTGCTCCATAATGTAAGGAAATTCAGTATTATTACTTCCCAGCATAGCAACAAGATATAAATAGATGGTAATAAGTAAAATTAGGTTAATTGCTGAAAAAAGTACCATTCATAATAGAGTTGCATTATATAAATGTTTGCACATGTAAAAGTCCTTTAATATACATGGACTTTGATGCACTGGCATGAAAAATTGCCAGTTCTGTGACTAGCTGTGTGATCTCAGGCAACTCTCTTGCCCTTTCTAAGCTTCAATTTCATTGGCTATAAAATGAGGCTACTAATTTCTTTCTTCTAATAGAGGACCAGATGAGGTAATGTGTGAAACGGCTTTGAAAACTGGAAAGCACAATCCTTTCCTTAGGTATTTCCTAATTACCGTAACTAATAATCATCACAACTAATCATCCACAATAAAAATGTATTTAAGGAAATCGTAAAAACTCATTGTTTGAAATACCAAACTTCAAAACCATCTTTACAACAGTGTCTACAAATTGGAGACATTTAATTTGCTTTTTTAGATACTTTTTGATTAACAACAACATTGGGCCTCACCGCATCTTCTTTAGGGACTGAACAGCAATTTGTGGATTGTTTCAGACTGAAATCTGGGTGGTCCAAGTTCCTGGATTAAGGTAGCTCCCTTTATGAATGTATTTTCTGGGTAAACACGAAAACCAGATTAAATCAGGCACTTCATCACGGATAAGGAAAAATCAAAGCCCTGTGGGATGAACTGTTTATAGTCTTCCTACAGAAATGGATGCGCTGTTTATACCTAAGAGTTCTGCTCTCTCAAACCATGGCTGTTAGCTTCTCACTTCAAGTTCCTTCACCTCGCCGTCACCGCGGAGAGCCTGTCGTTGTGGGTTAAAAGCAACTAATGTCAGACCCCTGCTGGCCTAATCTGGCACTGCATGGGCAAACACAATCTCTGGTTCCTAATAATGGGGACTTTAGCTACAGGGGCAGGAGAGCGGAGATGCCAAGGATTCAGTGTTGCCTTAATTTATTTTTAGGTGTCACTGTTCATCAAAACGTGTGCCAAAATGGGAGCAAGAAGAAAGGTCGAACTTGACTTACAATGGAGAACAATGGCTCTTGAGGGGCAACTGAGGATCATAATCTCCCTTCAGAGTTTAGAGCTTGAATCTGTCCCACCAGCTCACCCTTCATTGCTAACAGCATGTAGAATGTTGCATTGTTCTTCACGATGCTTTCAAACTCATTGTGGGTTGAATGTTCTAACCTCCAGTGGGGCAGAAGCTTTCTCCCCAGCTTTTCTATTCTGCCTCTCAAAAGCAAGGAGGAAGGACTCTGAAGGCTCAAGGTCAAAATGGAGTGCTCAACCATATATGTGATGGAACCACCATAATGGAAGGTGGAATCTGCAGGTATAAGGAATGTCTAGAATTACAATGCTTTTCCTTTTTGTGGTCTGAACAGGCTTCCTCTTATTCTTTCATGAAACCGAAAGAAAATGGGGCCTGCCTCTGCAAGGAAAATGGAGTCCAGGGTAAAGGAAGCACAGAGCAGCCCGGGGAGGGACAGAAGAAAACCCAAACAAAACAAGAATCTCAGATGAAGCAAGCGCAGCTTTTGTTTTGAGGAAGAGGATCCTGATTTGTGTTCCTGGCAGGTAGAAATCAGAGCAAGAATGAAGAACCCATTTTGGAGGAGCAGAGGTTGGAGAGTGGCCAAGAGGCTGAGGTGCCAGATAAACTCCCAAACTGGTGGTTTGGGCTGCAGTGAATGGGTAAACCACAGGGTGGGGGTGGGAAGCCACGAGGGATGGGGAGAGTCCTTCCATTTTTCTCTGCTTTAACGTGGTTGAGCAGATGAACTCTTCTTCCTTCTTCCTCTCATGGCAGAAAGCTCCAAGGACGGTTTCCAATGGTCAAGAGTCAGGGCCTTGACTCATCTGGTCCACCCTTGTGGCCCCATGATTTGAAGGTCACAGGGTTACACTGGACATAAGGGTATCTTTCAGCCAAGCCCTTCAATCCCTTCCTCTTCAGGGCTTGTGCCTCTTCAGTTTGACTTGAGTGATGCAAATCCACTCTTCCCAGTAAAACAAAATCATCATCTCATTAGCATCCCGAGAATGTTCTGTGATTGCAGGAAGGAAAGCTGTGATTGCCAATCTAAACACAGAGGACTTGGTGATTTTCAAAAGCACTGTTGGCTGCATTGAGCGGGCAGTGAGAAACCCACCCTCAGTTTTCTGTGGAGTGTTCCGTTACATGGATGGACTCTAAGATACTTAGCTACTACCCTGTTGATGGATACTTAGGTCATTACCACATTTTCGCCATTAGAAACAATGCTACATGAACATTCTTATGCAAAAAGCTTTATAGATGTGTCGTATTTCTTTGCTAGAGAGATTTCTAGAAATGGGATTGGATACCACCAAATTTCCTTCCAAAAATCTTTTTTATACTTCATCAATCAATTTGCTATAATAATGCTAATATTAATCATAACTTTTATTTCTTGAGGGCTCATACGTGCCAGGCAGTGTATTAAGCGCTTTTTGTGCATTATCTTATTTGATTATCTCATCAACTCAGTATGGCAGGTTCTATTATTATCATCCCCATTTTAGAGATGGGGAAATGGAGACACAGGGCATGTAAGTTACTCATTTAAAGTGACTTAGGGGCACCTGAGTAGTGCATCAGTTAAGCGTCTGACTCTTGGTTTCGGCTCAGGTTGTGATCTCAGGGTCCTGGGATGGAGCCCCACATTGGGCTCTGTGCTCAGTGTGGAGTCTGCTTGGGATTCTCTCTCTCCCTCTGCCCCTCCTGCTTGTGCTTTCTCTCTCTTTCTCTAAAATAAATAAATAAATCTTTTAAAAAATTAAATAAGGTGACTTAATACATGCGAGGCCCAGGCTTTCTGATTCATTATTCCACTCAAAAAAGAACCCACCTCCATTTCAGGAAGAGAAAGCTTGAGCAAAAGGCATAGTGAACTTGTCCATGAAAAGAAGCCAATGGGAAGCTTATTGGTGGAAGTGTCGCCATCTTGAGTCTTCATTGACAAATCTTTGACTTTGGTGTTGATACAAGACCTTAGGCTCAAGGTCACAGGAGGATTTCACTCCAGCTGTGCCTACAAAACCTCTTTTTCAGATGCATAATTCAATCAGTTTTGTAGTTGTTCTATTTAACCTCTCCCAAATAGCTGCTTGACGTGGTTTTCCCCTCCATTAAATTAGCTGGCTGTCTCGGTGTTCTGCTGTGTCAAACTGAGAGTACATGAAATGGGATGGTGGGTAAATGCAGTTCAAGGCCATAGGTATTGTGCATTCCTAGAAACAGAATCCCTCTCTAAGTATGAAACGTCACAAGGAGAACCGGGGACCACTCGGGTGATGGCTTCTTCCGGGCACGCTTGTGTCCATGAGCTCCTCTGGGTGATGCACCTTCGTCCCTGGGAGGAAAAGGGTCAGAGTGGGCTTAAGGAAAGGGGTGAGAAGGAGGAGGCGGAGGGAAGACAGCTGTCCCGGCAAGTGGGGATATTTATTCCTTACCATTGCTAAATGCTCTTGTTACATTCCAGTGGATCTACTAATCTCCTAAGAAAATACCACCTGTGTCTCCTCTTGCCTCAGAAGGGCATGGACTCCGTCCAAGAAAGCCCGCAACCGCATGGAGGGGGTCACGCACACTTTGTATATAAAGAACAGGGTCACGACTAAATCACCAGCCTGATCACACACACACACACACACACACGCACACTACACATGATGCACGACCATTCTGGCTGGGGAGGGGGGGTTGTGTAAAAACCTCACTAAAGTTGTAGTGCGGTGGACAACTGCATTTCTATGAACTCCTTTCAGGGAGACAATTGCATGGAGTTGGAAGAAATACTTTGCAAGCCATTTGGAAGTGGGTGGGGGTGGGAAGCTTGTGGGTGCTGGAATGAGAACAGGTGGTCGCTCAGTGGCCTTTTCTAAAAAGAGGGTCAGGGCTTTTGCTTCTAAGTGTGGTAGGCAGGTGGGGGCCGTGACCTCCAGTGGGTATGTATATAAATACCCACATTTCCCTCTGGTATTATACACGCTGCCTCTTGGGGGCACGTCCCAGTGCCCTGATGCTAAGTGCCAGATAAGGCATCTGAAAATGGTCCATGGTCAACTCTGTTAGAGGCCGGGCACAAGCTCCCAATTTTTAGCGACCTTACACCTCAGAAAAAGGATGTGACCATTCAGCTGGAGTGAAGAGGCTGCCAACGCACAAGGCTTCCTTCCTGAGCACCTTCACCCTGGGCCCGGTGCACTGTGGGGCCAGACGTCTTCGGGAGGCAGGCCAGTGCCGCCTCCACTCGCCGCAACCATCCCCCCAGGATGCGGGGATGGGGGGCAGGGGTGGACGAAGAGAGCTAGAGAGAGAACCACAGCTTGTCAGGGCTGCACCCCACATTCCAGATGGTGCCACTCGCACCAGAATGACTCACTTGTGGTAAACGCTCATGTCTGTGCGAGCCCTGAAACGAGAAACCCCAGCCCGTGGAAAGCGTGCTTCCTTTCAGTATCAAAGAAGGAAGCTCAGGGTGACTCCCAGAATGTTCTAATGTGGGCTCTTGGGTCGAGAGCCAGACTTTCTCTTCTGGGAGATAGTGGCCAAATCTGGATACGAACTCGGGTACCCCAGCAGCCATATGACCTTAGGTGAGTCATTTATTCTCTTTAAACCTCAGTTTGTTCACCGGTAAAATGAGGTCTTTGGGACGCCTCTCTAAATCTGTTTTCTATCATTGTTACAAGGGATCACCAGAAAACCATACCCTGACCCCTTCTTGACATTCCCTGATGCTCATGAGCATATGAAAAAGTCCGAGAAGTCCCACAGGGAAGAAACCAGTTCAACTTTGTGTGGCCTCCGGATCCACTTCCCGAGTCACTCGACTACACTGCATTGTCTCATGGCTCATGCGCATTTGTGGTCTCCGTCTGCTCGGGCCGCGATAACCAAACACCTAAACTGGATGGTTTATCAACAAAGGTCGATTCCTCACAGTTCTGGAGGCTGAAGTCCGAGATCACAGTCAGGTTCTGGTGAGGGATCTCTGGGTGGCAGCCTGCTGATTTCACACTGTGTCCTCGCGTGGAGGAAGGGACAAGGGAGCCAGCTCCCTGGGGTCTCTTTTCTAAGGGCACTGATCCCATTCATCAGGGCTCCACCTTTATGACCTAATTATTCCACAAATACCTCCTCCTAATTCCGTCACCCTGGGGGTGAGAATTGCAACATATGAATTTTGGGGGTACACGAAAGTTCCCCAAAGCATTTGGGGGAATCGCTGATCTCCATCAAGTCTACGTATGAGTCCAGTTCTCCTGGCATAGCCCCAGCACGTGCACATACGTGAACCCACACGTTTCACCCATGGACACACACATACACATCACACATACACAGTCATGGAGAGGAAGAAGGAAGAAGAGTTGGGGATTCTTCGAGGAAGGCTGTTTCCATTCCTACTGTCACTTCTCACTTTGCTAAGATCTTACAGTGTTAGAGCTGGCCGAGGTGGAGAGATCCTCCAATCTAGCAGACTCTACCCCTCATTTTAGGAGCATTTAGACAGGGAAGCTGACTTGCCAAATGCTGCACAGGTTGTTAATGGCACGGTGGGGAGAGCAGCTAGGTTTCCCAGCTCTCGTCCCCCTTCTCCCGGGAAGAGCAGGTGCCTTTGGGTGGCCCCATGTGCTTTGGACACTCATGCGGCCGTCAATGTAGCTAAGGGTGGCTCCCGGTTTTCTGCGTCAAGATGTAATCTCTGGAATGACTCTGGAAATGAATGCTATCAAATGTGAGTCACGATGTTTTCAAACATCTATTTTGCAGCAAGCCATTTTGTCAGCATCGGTAATACGGCGGCGAACAAACAATACAACCTTCAGAAAGTTATAGTCAGTAACCGTATGGACGAATAAATGTACGTAAGTGATATGAAAGTGTAATTGGCTGGGTGTGGTAGCGAGGGCTGTGAAGTAGCTGAGCAAAGAAGCTAGTCTGGGGCAAGCTAAGGGCGGGCTCTGTCTGCCAAGACGACTCCATTTTGATGCGTGATGGCCATCACAATAAATAGGAATCACAAGCCACTACTTACCAAGTTCAGGTGCTGTGCTGAACCCTGTAGATCTAGCTGCTCCTTTAACCCCTCAGAGTTAGTTCAAGGCAGAGCTAGTACCAGAACCAAGTTTGTCTGCTTCTAAAACCCAGTATCCAGAGCAAGCTCATTTCAATTTTCCAAAGTCCACACATTGCTTTTTCCTGGAGATTCCACACTGGGGTTAAGTGGCTTGTAATGTTAACAATTTCTCCCTAACAATTAACAATCTCCCTAAATTTTACCTTTTACTTCATTCCATCACTGGTAGGGCTACCCTCCAGAGACCCCTCCCCTCCCCAATAACACACACAAAATCAATTATGTCCTATTATCTGATACCAGTCGTGTTTAAACCTCACAAGGGAGAAAAATATGTTTTTACGAGTGGAGACTTTGTTTTCCCATTCTATTCTCTCCCAGGGGCGGGGGGAGTGGGTGAATCTCAATACTTTTTCTGACTTTAGACATAGTTGTGAGTTTGGAGCCGAGTTGGCAGAGGGGATGGATAAACACCACACCTTGTTTTCTGTGGAAGGCTCTCAGCTGTTTTTCTGCCCAAATTGAATTGTCTTACCCTTGAAGAATGACCCAAGCAGAGAAATTTCCCAAACATCCGAAATCTGAGAGTTTGTGTCTGGAATCCACGAGGCTCATGGTTTCCAGATGGAGGGACCGGAAGGAGAGGAGGTGGAGGTGGAGAGGGAGGAGGGTGGGAGGCTAAAAGGCAGGGGGAAGCCTGAACTCTGGATCACTTCTGACGGCCTTGTGAGCCAGGCCAGGGCTCTTATTTGCTCTGCTAAGTTTGCCATTTGACAATGTGCCAGGCCCTAAGGAATGCAGCAGTATGCATGTCCTCGTGAGACTGTTCTGGTGATTATTGGGAGTAAGTCATCGTGAAATTGTCTTTTCTGAGGGCAGCGACTAACCTCATAGCACAATATAAAAGCAAGTTTATGGCTTGGCTATCAAGAGGAGCATAAACACTCCAGATGGATTTTCTCACCATCGCAGAAATGGTGAAAGACTTCTAGAAATTTTGGCTTCTAAACCATATGCAACAGTGGACCCCAGGTGACCTAATTCTTCCTCCGCATGTCTTGTCCTTATGCCAGAGGTGGGGAAGGGAGCTTAACAGGAAACCTAGTTTTGAGTAAAGTAACAGGCAAGTGTAGTCTGGTCATAAGTGTGCGAGGTATGATCTCAGAAGGAATGCCCTTGTTTGATCAGACAGGCCAGTATTTTCCACGGAAAAGAGATCAGAACCTGTTAGCAAATGGGAAATTGGTTTAAGTGCTGAGAAAATGCCCATTTTTATTCTTAACTAGTGGTTTCTTTATCATCACCTCCACCTACAACCACTCCACTGATGTCCCCACCACCACCGCCACCACCACCAAGCCAAAGAGCAATCTTGCTCCTCTGTCCTGGTTCTTTCCCTTTGGAATAGTCTGAGTTTGATACCAGGATATAGCCATCCATTTGGGCCCAAAAGTTCCCAGAAGGCCAAATATGTGGGGAGAAACGAAATAGAGAAAAATTATTTCCTAATTAGACCTACAATCTCTAGATGTCTTAATAAAAATGGTGAGCAGTAAACAGCCACCTTCAAGCCGGAGAACCACACTTGGACTTGATGTTTTCCAAGAGCCAAGCGAAGTGTTCAAAGCTCTCCTTAACCTGGTCTCCCGGTCTGGGACGTGTAAATGTTTAACTACCCTTTGGCTTGCGGGAGAAAACAAGCAGAGCTGAACAGATTCTGAAATGGCGTAACTTCCACAGACCCCTCATTTCACCCTGAGGTATGAAGGGACACTGCCTGCCTCCTCAATCTGAGTGGTGCCCAGAATTTATGAACTTCTTCAGAGTATGACATGAATCTGGGGTCCAAGCCAGGCATTATAACATCGGGAAAAGGTGGACAATTTTCCTCTCTGCTGCTCATCCTATGCTGATTGTACTATTCAGAAGTGAAATACGATTTAATCCCGGGCGCCTGGATGGCTCAGTCGTTAAGCGTCCGCCTTCGGCTCAGGTCATGGTCCCAGGGTCCTGGGATCGAGCCCCGCATCAGGCTCTCTGCTCTGCGGGAAGCCTGCTTCTCCCTCTCCCACTCCCCCTGCTTGTTTCCTCTTTCGCTGTGTCTCTCTGTCAAATAAATAAATAAAACCTTTAAAGAAAGAAAAAGAAAAGAAAAAAAGAAATACGATTTAATCCCTTCTGTGCTAAGGGTGCTACAAAATGTTGGGTGCAATGTAGTCATTAATACTTAAGTAAAAGGGAGAGAAAGACAGAAAGAGGAAGGAGGGAAGGAAGGGAGGGAAGTGGGAGGGAAGGAGGGAAGGAGGGAAGGAAGGAAGGAAGGAAGGAAGGAAGGAAGGAAGGAAGGAAGGAGGGAGGGAGGGAAGGAAGGACAGAGGGAAGGAAGGAAGGACAGAGGGAAGGAAGGAAGGAAAAAATGTAGCAAATGACAAAACTGATCATTGCCACCAAAAGAAGATGGATAGGCATGGAAAAATCCTTGCCCGTATGCCAAATGGAATGCAGCTAACTTAGATCATTTCTATATATAATCAATGTGGAATGTGCTTTTACAATTATGCGGTGTTGACAGCAGTGCATCATGGGAAAAAGGATAGTTCCAGTCGCATGCTTCTGGATTTCTTTATCTTAGGGTCATCAGAGCAGGGCCAGGTTGCCACAAAGTGCTCAGTGATCCATGGGAAATGAATCATGTCTTCATTCCAGGGCTTAATATATGCATTACATCACTATTAGAAGCAAGGGACTCTGTGGTTGATGGCTCCAGCATGGATTAAGGTCAAAAGTGGACCCGGAGACCAAATTCCCTAGAGAGGGCTCGCCACACAACTCCACATGTCCTTTGCTTCTGAGTTTTCTTCTCCTAGCAACAACTGCTAAACACCAGCTTCCCAGGCTGGTATTATGTCTATGCAAGGTGTATTCTTCCTGCAGCAAAGAATTGGAGAAATACAAGGGAGAATCTGTTATTACAGGTTAAATTGTCTTACACCCAACTTGTGGTGAGGGTCCAGTTTCTTTTTATTATACTCCCAATTTTGTTGTAATGACTATTGCTTGAAATAAATGGGCAATTGATAGGGCCTTAAAGATAACAGGGATGCTTAAGTGATTTTTATAGTAGCAGTATTTGTTGTAACAGAATCTGACCTGTATTCTGGTTATTAGTTTTATTCATCACATTAGAAGCTTGGCACTTCCATTGTTCATGACATTATATGCAAAGCACTGTAGCATGAAAGTCACTTATAAAGCTATGAAAAAACCTCCCTAAATACAAGAGCCTCAAGGAACAGTAAAACCTCAGGTAGGGGGATGTTTTGTTTTATTTTGTTTAGCTACATGCTCTGGATGGTCAGAGGTTGATTGCTTTTCACCCCTAAAGTGTATTTGTTTTGTGTTGTTTTCTACCATTTGTGATAGAAACACTTCTAAAAGGTTGATATGCACATTCTTGCCTTCTTCTGAGCATCATTTCCTTTCTTTAGGCATGAAGCTCAGGGTCGTCATTTGGAATATGGTTACACTGTCCTATAATACAACAGTCCCCTGTAGGGGTTGAGCTGGATGTGGAGCTGTTTTGGGCACTATCCACTCCCCTAGACAGTGCTTTTTAAGCTCTTTGGTATACATGACATTTTTTTGTCCCCGCTATTGTTCTTTTTCCTTCTTGACCTGAATTTCCTTTAGAAGTCTGTTCCTCACCCTTGCGTTTCATCTGCTCTAGGCTTGGAAACCACCTAACATGTAGAATTATGTGTGATGTAGGAATGGTTTCTGAGTAATGGCTCGATGGGGAGATGTATGGACTGTCTCTCACGTATGTGCTTCATGGTATTTATTTCAACTGGGAAGAGCCTGGTATGCTCACTCTTGAGTGGGTCTAGCAGAGGTGCTAGATTTTTCCAGTTCCGACTCAATTACTCATTGTCAAAGCACTTGTTGGTTTCCTGTTATGGACATAAGGCGAGGTGAAGCTCACAGGCGGCTGAGCCACAGGTAAATGAGCTGCTCCTGAGTCCCTGAGCTGGTGTGAGGCTTGTGAGGCACATGGTCCGCTGTGGGCCGTAGCCATGATGGCTCACTCAGTAAGCGGACTACACCGTAGACAAGCTCCTTCTGCAGTCCCTTTCCAAGAATATGAAGCTGGCCCCACGTCAGCCTGGGGGAGACGTCTTCAAGATGTTTCATTAAATCAGACTCAATGTCAGAGTTGGCTGACTTACAGGATTTTAAGACTATGGCAGAAGAGGCCCTGACTTTGCCTCTCCTGGTGATTTCATTATTTATGGCCTTGAAATAAAGGAGACACAGAAAATCTAATAGTTCCCTTCCTCCAGAAGTGCAGTTTCAGGTCCGAAGAGGATTTCCTTGCCATCCTTAGCCCCCTTCCCTCACCGTACACTGTACTTTGCAGGTGGTACAAAGCAAGGCCTAACACGAAGGGCGAAGTCCTCTGCCCCAAAGCCACGCTGTGAGTGTTTATTCACCAATCCAAGGTGGACCCCATGCCGCTCAGAAGGAGAGATTGAGAGCAAGGGTTGCAAGGCCTGTGAAGAGCCAGATTTAAATCCTGGCTTCCCATATATTAGGATGTGACTTTGGGCAGAGTATTTAACTCTCTAAATCTGATTCCTGTGCAATAAAATAGGAGATGGTAATACCAGTGCTCTGAGAATTCAGTAAGACAATGAAAAGCAACTAGGCCAGCGCCTGGCCCAAAGAAAGAGCTCCCTAAGTGGTAGCTAGAGTTATTAACAAAAGGATTTAACCCTGGAGATTGCAGTATTTAACAAGTACAGACACATACCCACGGTGGCCAGTTACGGACTTAGAGCAGTCTTTTTGTTGTTTGTTTTTTCCTGTGACATTTTCTCCTCTGACTGTGCTGGGTGTCGGAGCCTCTGATGCCTCGTCAAGTCCAGGAGATACTCCAGACAAGCTGCAATTCCACCCTTTTGGGAGTGTAAAGGAAATGGGGCCACCTGTAAGTTGGACCAGGCGAAGATCAATGAAACAAAATAGAGAGTTGCAGCTCTCAGAGGGGAAGACAATAAAATGAGAGAGGCCTGGGGCAATGGGATGTGGTGTTGAGATGCTGGCACCAGGCAGTAGGGAAGAAAACCTCCACACACATTGTGGTTTGTTAAAACGCTGAGACTCCCCAGTGCCCCAGGGCTTGGCAATCCCACCCCACCAGGCAGAAGTGACCTTGGCCACTGGGGAGGGAGGAGGGAGGACCTAATGATCGCTCCAGGAGACAGAAAGTCTGCTGTCCCGGCTCTATCCATGTGGCTCGTTGGCTGACCTTCAGCGATGGACTCAGCTCATCTTGGACAATGTCTCTGAAGTTCACACAGTCCCCCCGGCTAACTAACGAGGTCTGATGGAGACGGATTGGTTCAAAGCAAATTTAGAGCAGGGTTCCTGAACCATAGCTCCTCCAGACACACCTGCTGGGTGGGGGCGGGGGAGGGGCAGGGCGGGCTTTTAAGCAGTGAATTTCCAGGCCTTCAGGCAGGACTTGGCGCCTTCTGGCTCACACAGCATCATCGACCATGTTGGGTGTTTGCATTTTGCCTCTGTGTATAGGACTGTTGGTTTCAGTGCAGCCTCTGGTCCTCGTATGACAAACTGGACCAGAACTACTTCATTGACAGCTTGATTCTACCTCTGTATCAATTATAACAAATGGGTAGCTCTAACTAACGTTCCACCAAGATGATTTTGCTAGCCTACCTGTAATTTGCTCTACAAAGAGTTTTTATTTCTAGAAAATATGATAAAAATTAAAACCAGGTTAACCCAAATGGTAAAGCTTTAATGTTATTTGAAAACATCATTCAGGATCAAGTATTCTTCAGGTTATAATCTAACTTTGTTCAGAAACTTTAACCTAGGCACAGACTGTTTTACTTTGAGGCGAAAACATATTTCTAAATAACGACATTACATGTGCTCGCGTGTCCCTTCCCAGAGATCTCCTAAGTCGCTCCGGAGAAGTCAGGAGTAAATGAGTATCCTGTATTAATAACCAAACACCATCATCTCCAGCTTTACCACAGTTAAGAGTGGAGATCATCATGAATATTTACACCTAGCAGGGTCCTTTGTGCACAACTCTCAGAGACAAATGGTATTTCCAGTAATAGTTTATTGATTTCCAAATGCACAGGGGCACTGAGTCCAAACATCCTGGGATAGCGGTAAATCTCTCTTACAAAATAATTTACAGTATGAAAATGATATACTGAAACATTAACTCAAATGTGTAATTCCCTTGAAAGATCGCGTGTCCCCTTGTTTAATGTGAAGGGTGAAAGAGGAAGGTGACTAAGGAGGGAATGTGACTGTGCACGGGAAAACAGGCAGAGGACAAAGGGCTCGTCGGTTGCCCCCCCCCACCCCCATGCAGTGTGGCCTGTCACTGTACAAAGACTGGTCAGGTTTGACTCCTGTTAATATAAATCTACTGTCCCCTCAAGGTCCTATCAAGCCCAGGGCTCTGTGGCAACTTTTGCACCAGTATACCCACAAGTGTCTTAATTCGTCTTCCTTTTCCTGCTCTGGCACTTGCTCTGCTGTTTCTGGTGTGTTCTCAGTTTCAAATGCTACTCTTCTACCAGGCAGATCCCCTGGGCCTCTGGGTCTTGGAATGGGCTGGGGTGGGGGCTTTAGAACACCGCTGGGTAGAGGCAATGGTAATGAGATCTCAACTCTCCCCTATGGGCCTTCTTTCTCTCCTAAGGCTGGGCCAAGTTCATCCAAAATGAGATTTGTGTTTTAAATAGAAACTTCCAGATGTGCTAGGCACACAGGAAACATGCAACCGATTTTCTTATTACAAAGCATGTACTGAGCGGCCATTATGTTGAGTATGGAATTTCAGGTATTAGAAAGGGAATATTTTCTAGGTGGGGGAGAGGGCTTCCTATGCCCTGCCACAACCACAAGTCATAAACTCAGCAGCTGTGCCCTCAGGCCTGCCCAGAGTGGACAGATCCCCGGGTCACCCAAACCGTTAGACATCTTGGAGCAGCCTGGGAAGTCCCCTCAGGGGCGCCATGTTGGCTCAGCGCTTTAGGAGCTGACAACCGTCGCCAAGGAGCTGTTCTTCTTGTAAGCAAGCACCGAAGCTCCGGCTATCTGGTGACGCTTGTGATCAGGGCTGGCAGAAACCTCTGCAGGGGTATGCAAGGTAATGAGGGGCTGTTCTGGATTCCCCGTAGTTCTTAAACTGCGTGTGCGTGCATATGTTTACGTGTGTGTATATACAGATGCACGCATATCGTGTATGTGTGCGCATATACACACCAGTGTCAGCAGGAAAGTCTAGATTCACTGGACTCTGAGTTAACACAGCCTCACAGAGCACAGCAGCGGCTGGGCTCAAATATGAAGATTTCCTTTTCTGCAGGACTGCAGCACCAGACATTTTCAGATAAACTTAAGAGCAGAACACCCTCCACTTTTACTATTTCTTAGAACTTCTATACTCTTGAAGGCCTAGAGACACTTTATTTATGGGGGATGGCACCAAAAAGGAAAGGTCTCCCCAACTCCTGGGGGCAGGCTCAAGTTAGCAATGTGCACTTCACAGACCTGCTAAGGTGGAAGAGTGAGGCCACCTTGATGCCATTTCTGAGCCCAAACGGTAGCCATGAAACGTAACTTTGAAAAAGAATCCATAAAGTGGGATAGTCAGACTGCAGTGGGGGAACCGGAAGCCTTTTCCTCCCTCTGTACTGTAGATGTACCACGGACCACCACAAAGTTAGGAAGAGCTCCAGTATTTCCTAGCTGTGTAACTCAAGGCAAGGGGCTCTATTACTCCACATCCGTTCTATCATCTGACAAATGGGGCCCAGTACAGGGCCTGGCTCACAGCTGGTCCTCAATACAGGTCATTTCCCCTCCTGGGCTGTCAGAGCTGAGACTCCTAAGAGAACCTCTTGGAATTGCCCTGGATTTCAGGACATCGAATCAAAGGACCAACCCACTCTCAGCCTCCAGAGAACCCAAATCTGGAAGGTAGCCAGGGACTGCTGTGAGGACCCAATTCATTCTGGAGACATTCATTACCTGCTGCCCTTGATGACGTCTCCCTGGGGGTTTCTGCAAACCTAGAGCCTGCAGCCAGTCGGCACACACTGCTGAGCACTCTAACTTACTCACCTGGCAGGAGCTTAAGGCCGAGCCGCATCCTCCAGCTCTGGGGGAAGCTGGCCCCACTGCAGGAAGCACCCTAGTTCTTACACTGAGAAATGCTGTTGGCAGGGACTCCGGAGCCTGGGCAGAAGCTGCTGCTCTGTTTAATGCTTCCCTGGTTAAAGTTTTATCAGGTGCTGAAGACCGCGGGAGCCCATAAAGCAAATCTGAAATCTTAAGTAAAAGCAAAAGGGCTTTCCTTGAGGATTACAGAGATATGATAATATAATGATAATATATTGAGACAAGCTGGCATGTATTTTTATATTTCCGTTCATATCCGCTGCATAAATGCTTGGGTTTCCCAAATACTGATTTTAACTAATAACATACAATCAGGTAGGGAGGAGCCAATGGTCTATCCATTGTGAAGATAAGGCTGTTATTTAGAGATGAAACAATAATTATTGGGGAAAGACAAACACAAGCATCCAGAACCTAAAATCTTCTTCATCTTCTGGCTTTTAAACTCTTATAAGAGTGGCCACTTGTCCTTCTTTATGGGTAGTTCTGTGGGATACGGTTGCGGGTTGTAATTAGTGGTATGCCAAATTCTCCAGTCTTTGCAGGAGGACAGGTAAAGCACCGAAATTGTCTTAGCCATTTGTTGGCCACCAGTTTGAGAGAAAAATACTTTTTTTTTTTAACAGCCCAAAGTACTCTCAGTCCCAACATCCTAACATATTTAGTGAGCTAGGATAATCTTAACGCAGAAGCATATACGCCTGGTAGCTTCCTGGCCCCAAAGAAATAATTTTATAGCATGCACAGGATTGAACAATGACATAAATAGGATTCTTACAGTAAGTACTGTTTCTGCCTCAAAACCATCCTGCACACACACACACACCAGCTGGCCCTAATGCTCTGTGCCAGGTACACAGGTCACAGGCAGGCAGGCTGGAAGAGGGACTTCTCCCAGTGCAGGCGCCTTTAGTTTTGCTTCAGAGGCGACTAGAGGTCTAGGCCCCGAGTCAGCTGCTTGGATACAGTTCCAATTGTACTTCTCGGAAGTGAACACCAAAATACCACTAAAGGCAGAGGAGAGGGACCACGTACCCCACTTGCAAATAAGCATTCCCTCTGAAGTGTCCCACTCTATCTTAACTGTGTGTATGAACACTCTCTTTCATAATGTAGCTGTTTTATCAAAAAAGAAGGTCATCCCCCGACTCCAAACCATTTCGGTAAAACTGATGTTTCAGAAAATGCAGGCTTTTTAACTTGCAGGTTGGTATTCCCTGGTAATCACTGCTTACTTGGGAGGAGAAAACCTGGTTGTAAGGAAATGTGACTTGGCAAGGGGGAAAGGTTGGAAGTCCAACTGTGGGATGTCTCTGCTCAGGGTACTTGAGAGGGAAGAACCTGGGTATGGGGGCGGGGCTGAAGGCCTGGGGCGGGGTGCCATGCAAAGAGGGGTTCCAGCTGGAGGGAAAGGAGGGTGTACCTGCCAGGAGACAGGGCTTGATTCAGCACACCAGAGTGACGAGAACTCTCTCTACACTGCCTTTAAGCCAAATGAGGCCAAGGGGGCTGGAGCAGGAGTGACAAAAACCTACACTGAAAATCCCCACTTGGTAATACACATCCCGGCCTTCATGTTGCGACAAGACCCAGAAAACCGGCAGAAAGCACCCAAATAATTCAGGTTCCATCAGATCCTTTAGTGACTATTTTGGAAACTCAGGCAATTTGAGTTCAGAAATACTGATTTCAACTTTTAATCAGATCTCTTTGGTCCTTTTTTTTTTTTTTTTAAAGTCATTTCCTTTCTACCTCTTCAATCATTTTTTTCATTTCCACAGCACTGAATTATGGATTTGAAGTGCTGGATAACCTCATGTACTAAAAATATCCCTGTATTTCGAACTTTTAACTCTTTCTCCAACCCCATCTTCACGCCACCCATCTTACTTCGTGGAGCCACATTTTCACAAATGTATAATTGGACTTTTAGACACTATCTACAAAGCCCTACCGTGCCCCCCACTATTTCATGCTGCAATTTAAATAAAGGGGGATTTTATTAGCAGGTAGGGAAAAAATTCTGACTGCCCTTCAGGATTATTCCAGATCCTTCCAGATAAAGTAATGCTATCTGGGTATACAATATCACGGGGGCTGGCTTTCCTGAGTAAGTTCAAAGCAGCCATTGAGGGACTACCTGAAGGACGCTTCTTAATTAACTGCTCCTGGTTGATCATAGGGGCACTTTTTCTTGAGCTACCACAACAAGAGAATGAAAAGCAGTCAGTAACAATAAAATTGGTCATCCCTTGGAGAGATATGTGCCTGCTGTGGATCTGGGGATGTGTCCGGTAGGAGTACGTTTGTTGCTGGGCAGCTTTCACAGAACTCAGAAGCCACTACATACACGCCGTCACATACACACAGGGGGAAGGGATGAGTCTCCACGGGGGATGGCAAGCCTTCATGTGTCCTCTTCTTCACTGGCACCGCTGCAGAGGAAAGGAGAACGAGGTGAGTTAAGACATCAAAGAAGGGAGCAGCCCAGTCTACTGGCTGAAGACACAGGCTCTGTTCTCAGACCTACCCGGATCCCGGTCCTAACACTACCTCTGTTGGGCCGTGGGCCATGGGCAAGTTAATTAGCTGCTCTAAGTTCTGGTTTCTTTATTTGACTCCAGGGATAATTTTGATAATAAGATATACTTCCTTGGGTCACTGGAGAATTAAATCAGAGGATACATGTAAAATGTACAATGCCTGGGGGCGCCTGGGTGGCTCAGTTGGTTAAGCGACTGCCTTCGGCTCAGGTCATGATCCTGGAGTCCCGGGATCAAGTCCCGCATCGGGCTCCCTGCTCGGCGGGGAGTCTGCTCCTCCCTCTGACCCTCCCCTGTCTCATGCTCTCTATCTCATTCTCTCTCTCAAATAAATAAATAAAATCTTTAAAAAAAAAAATGTACAATGCCTGGTACATGGTGAGTATCTGTAAAGGCACAGGTGAGAGTCATAATATTTTTTAAGCTTACTTGACAAAATAGAGCTGGTAAAAATCAGGAGTTTGACTTCCGCTTAGCCTGAAACCCTCTATTGTTAGGAGAGAAAAACGGGAGAAGCTACCACTTGGCACTCCCAACAGAGCTTCTCACTTGGAATCAAGCCAAGGTTTCAATTCCTGCCCAGGACAGCCACAGGATTCGAATGTCGCCTCTTTAGAGAAAGTATTCTACCTAAGTAGGATTCCCTCGTTATTCTCCATTTTATTTCATTAATTGTCCTTATTACATCCTATACATTGTCTGCTATTTACTCTCCCCTCTACCTCCAACTAGAGCGTAAAAAAGTAGCAACACTGTTTATCAGCACCAGCACTAGGATTAGCAGAGAAGTGTTAGTGTTACTAGTAGAGAAGTGTTCAATAAATTGTTGTTTTCAAAAAGGGAGTGAGAAATCAAAGCAAGAGGAAGGGAGGGAAGGAGGGAGCTGAAAGGAATAGTCAGTCATGATTGCCCTGGCCAGGGCGTCCAAAACGTCAGTGATATTTCAGTGGCCAAAACGTGAGCTATGAGTCCCAGGGGCATGGCCAGGCCCACGGGTGTCTAAGGTTAGAGCCTCCCTGGCTTGGTCCTGCTGATCCAGGGATTGGGGTGGAGGAAAAGGCAGGGCCAGACAGGGAAAGGGGCAGAAGCGAGCACACTGAGAAGGACGAAAGTAGCGAGCTTGCCCAGTTTCTCCTCCTCCACTTCTAGAGGCCACTATCCTTAAAAGAGTAAGAGCCAACTTGATCAAGTGCCTACTGTGTGCCGGGGACACTGAGCTGAGCGCTCCACTTTCTACTGTTCCTCACCACAATCCCAGGACGCAGGGACTGGTGTTGTTATCCCCACTTTGCAGATGAAGAAAGTAAAGCTGAGACAGAAAATCCTCAGTCACCAGTAACGTCTGTGTCCTTAAACCTCAAGGATGAGTTCTGGCTGGATAAAGTCTGAAGTAATCAAGTGGGGGTGTTTGGAAGGGAGGAAAACTCTCCTTCCTCTGGTAGAGACAGGAGCTGGAGAAGAGGGAAGGCCTGGGGTGCATCGGCTCCCAGCTACGACGGAGAAATTTTTTATCTCACAAGGGATTATCTGTCTATATAAAATCTGCTTTTTTGCATCCATTTGGGATAGACTTTAAGGGAAAATATCCTAGGCAATAGACTTGTAGTACTTCTGGTACGGGCGAAAACATTTCAAGACACGGAGCCTGAAATGAACGGAAGGGTGCTCTAGGAGCCAAAAGAACCAACTCAGCAACCTTCATGATCCAAAGCTCTGCCCTACTTCCATTCCCTCTTCCTGCCTGGTGTCCAATCACAGGATGAAGGGTGCATGCTGGGAAGGGCTGGACAGTGGACTGTCATTAAAAAAGCAGTGTTTGGTGGCATCTGTCCCAAAGGGAACAAAGGGTCTTTTATGAAAGTGTCTCACCAGAATCAAGGCACAGTTGGAACTGGCGCCATATTCTCCCCTTTGGTATTATATCCAAAGCAAGCTCTATTGTTCTCTTGTCAATTTTCCTCCAAATACGGGAGGTCCAGCATGATGACTGCACCCTTTCCTTAAGCTGCGGTTCACTTCTCAGCATTCTTGAGATGCATAGTTTAAAGGGTTCATGAATCTACTTAAATTGTACACAAAATTTTGTCTGTGTGTTCCTTTGTTTGAGAAAGGCCATAATTTTCATCATATTCACAAAAAGGTCAACAACCCTTCCCCCCCAAACTGAGTATAATAAAATTGAGAATAAATTAAGTGTTTTCCTAGTTGCCAGGTTCTCTACTCTAAGACTTGTACAGTTGGCTTGGGGAAAAGATCAGAAGTCCTGACTGATAAAATCTTTTCTCATGACCCTCAAAGAGATCTGTTCTTGAGTCTGATAAAGTTCATCTCAGGGTTTAAAAGCATGAGATCTTGGGATTCTGGCGAATCACTGATTCTTTCGTTTGCTAAACATTTATTGACTGTCTACTATGATGCTAGGCACAACAATGAATGATGGACACAGTAGTTGCCCTCACAGACTTTACAGCCTAGTAGGGGAGGGGGGAAGGGGAGGGGGAGAGAGAAGGGGGAGGGGGGAAGGGGAGGGAAGGAGAGAGGGAGGGAAAAAGAGAAATGGTGGGGGAGAGAATTATTTTCCCACAACTGGCATCTTCAAATACAGCATATTCATTTTCATAATGAACTAGCAAACTGCTTTTCACAATAATGAAGAAGAAAAAGGATCTTAAGTGAATGGATAACAGAACTCTGCTCACCCTGTGTGTGGTCTCTCCTGGAGGGTTACACAATATCATTAGTATGAGACAGCATCTCCCGAATGCTTCTTCACTTTGTATATAAGCTGGTCTGTGTTCGTAAGATTTTATCTTAAATAGTCTATAAAAGTCTTTACTTTCTCCAAGGGAAGTAACACAGCCTTCTACCTTGGCCACTTACCATCCTCCCCTGACCCATCTACCAGCCACATTTAGATTTATAATTGAATCAGTACTCAGAGGTTACTGAAATTCTTTCTACTGTGTTGTCGTTGAGGTCACTGTTGCTGTTGTGAGAATGAACTAATGGTGTTAGAAAGACAGCCCATTCATGTTAACTATACTGGAATTAAAATTAAAAACTTCATTAAAAACAAAGAGAAAGAATGAAGGACAGACCACTCTGTAGTAGGTATTTACCGACGAGAGCGGCAGTATTATATAATGGCTCCGAGGTCACCAAGACTGAACTAGGTTCAAATCTCTGCTCTGGCACTAATGAGCTGTGGAACCTTGGGTGAGTTACCCAACCTCTCTGAGTCTCAGTTTCCTCATGGTAATTCTATCTATCTTATAGGTTTACTGTGGAAGTTCTATTTACATCATGCAGTATAAATGATTAACAATGGGGACTCTCTTCTTCAACCCACCTTCCTTCTTATCCTAAATCAGCAGCTCCTCCTCCTGACTTCTCTTCAGTGTTCCTGGTCCTGGCATCTGAAACACTACCCTCTAGAGCAAATGTGTTCCTATCCCCAGATGCCCTTAGCTTTCTGGAGAGCAATAGTGCTCTTCTTTGCTTGCTTGGGGAGTGTTGTGTTTTGTTTTTTTAATGACAACTCCAGACAAAATGAAACACAGGTACTGAAGAGAAAGAAAGGCTGAGTTCAATGGCTCTGATCCTTCCACCTGACAGGTCTCTGCCAAACCCTGGTGAGGACAAATATTGAGCAAAGCCTAGTTAACTGGCCTCCGTCATAGACAGATGGAGGGTGAGAGTGCTCGTATCTAAAAGCAGTGGTTTTAAGGCTGGGACACATGTATCTTTGTGGTACGTAATGACTTCCCAGGGGGTATCTGGGCATGTGTATTCTTAAGGAAATACACGTTCAGATCCTTAAACTTCCATACACACCCCTTCTTACAACTGACCTTTCCAAGAACATGCCTGGGATCTATACATTCTCTCAGCAGCCACTCCCATTTTCACAATCACCGTACTGCACTTCAGAAAAGAAATGCATACCTCTCCCCCGCCTGAATCTTACCAGGGGACAATTTGAAAATGCCTTCCTTCTAAGAGGAGTCCTATGAGAGCAGAGCAAGAAATATTTATTTTGCCCAGTCAATAAACTCTTGGCACGGTTGCGTGCTCCCGTCTGTCCACAGACCTTAAGAATTCACATTCAGAAGTCAGATGGTGGTCATGAGGTATGTACTAATAAGTTTATTTCAGTTGAAAAAATGAAATCAGACTTGGGCCTGACAGAAAGCAAGACTGATTTGGCTGGATGGTTTGACCATAAAAACCTTTGCCAATTAGATTATCTAGTGAATCTTGCCTGTACATTTAATAAGTAGTGCCAAAGCTTTGCCAAAAACTTATGTAAAGCTCAGACCATGTAATATGTCAGATATCACACCCTTTTCAACTATCTCCACTTGATTTGTCATTTCAGGAGTTAACTTTAAAATGCGCAAGGAGGCACGCAGTTTTTTCTAAATTTTAGGGGGTATAAGAACACAAAGTTTAGCTGAGGAACTGAGGGCTCCCAAATCCTGACTGGGAGAGTGGTGTGCCATTTACCACTTCCCTGGCCGGGGGCTGGGGTCGGGGCACACTGTGGGGCGGGGGGGAGCGCGGGATGGGACTAGGGAGCCCCAGCCAGCAGCCAGCCGACACACTGAGTCACACATGTGGCCCCACAGCTGCCACACTGTCAGATGAGGAATCCTGCGAAACTGAGAAGCTGTTAGAGGTATGCCACGGCCCCCGTCACGGCCAGCCCCCAAACACCTGCTGACAAAGCGGCTGCGATGGAGGCGTGTTTCCTTGCCTGGCAATTTTCCAGCCAGTCCACACAGATAGGCAGCCCAGCCTTTCCACTTCTTCCCCAGAGATGGCAGCTTATGAGAGGACGTTAATAAATGAGGTGGAAGGCACTCTGACCTCGCAAGTTTAATAGTTTCTTTTTCTGAGAATATAATACAACTTAATTTGATTTGGCATCACTCCTATCTGCTGAATCTTTGGCTATTTATTAATTCATTATTGCTGTAAAAGGATTATTCAACTCAAGAGGATAGAGAAATTAAGAGGTATCAACAAGGGAGGAAGGTTAGATTCGAAAAGATAGATTTAGTATTCTCCCAGAATGCAGCCACGCGGGTCTTGTCAAGGAGCTCACGGGCAGTGTCCGTTCACCATCCGAGGCTGTGGCCACCCAGTGTTGGGAGGTGTGCAGTCAGTCTGCCTTTGGGGATGGACCACCCGCCCCGACCCAGAGACACTCCTCCACCAGAGGGAGCAGAGCTGCTACTTCTGTGTCCCCTGTCACTGCCCCAGCAGCCCAGCCTGGGGCGAGGGGGGTCACAGTGCTGGAAGGAATCAGAACTTCTATCTGTAGCTGCCGCCTAGGGAACTAAATGAGGTCTAAATATAAAATAAGGCAAAATGTCCTCCGTTTATCCTGGGTTAACTGAGAAAACATGAGAGGACTTCAAAGTTTTAGTCCTGGCTTTGCTGGTGACTCTGGGAATCAGGATGTGTTGCATTACGAGTACAATTTAGGAAAATTGCAAACCAGACAAAAGCTAATAAGCTCCTTTCTGACTTACATATTTGCTAATTCACTGGCTCTCATCTGCTTTTGTTGTGCGTCCTTCTCCCTGTTCCTCCCCAGCTCAATCTGAAGGCTGGCCTAAATGGTCGTGGTTCTTTCACCTCTTTCTCTGGCAGGGCCCAAACACCAGGCTGGTCAGGACCTAGTACAAAGCCAAGAGCAAAAGTCTGTTGGGAGCAAAAGCCCCATGGGCCCATGAGCCTATGAGCCTCAAAAGCCTCATTTATTGTTGGTCTTAAAAAGTCTCACATAGCTCCAGCCTGGCCGCATCTTCCTTCTCAAATCATAGGAAAGACAGGGAGAAGGACCCTTCTCTCCACATTGCATTCTACTTTATCCCATGAACCTTCTCTTCAATAATAACCATTATTCACAGAGGGCTGACTTAATGTTCTGTGCACTGTGCAATACCTACCTCCAAGGGTTGTTATGATGAGATGGAAGGTACACACAAATTCTAAGACAAAACAATGCTAGGTACTGACAGGATTGCTACAGAAGGAGAAGGCAACCCACCCTGGGTTTGTCTCTCAGCTCTCCAGCTGCCTCTGCCTTATAGACCCACGTAGGCGCTTCTGAAAGAGGCTTGGGGCTCCAGCTTGGCCTCAGGTCCACACTGGACCTCACTGCCAAGATTGATCTCCACGCACCTTGCAACCTGTTTACTGTGTTTACAGGGGGTACCCTCCTTGCACCCCACAAGGGCTAAGTGGGTGGTGGCCTGTTTCTATGGAAGATGGAGGGTGCCCGAGGGTCTGTTCAGGCAGTGCGCTTCTATAGGGAGACACGTGAACAGAAGTAACAGGCAGGCTTGCTAGCCTGCCAACATTCCATCTGCTCTCAGAACTGCCTTCTTGGAGCGCCTGGGTGGCTCAGTCGTTAAGCATCTGCCTTTGGCTCAGGTCATGATCCCAGAGTCCTGGGATCGAGCCCCACATCGGGCTCCCTGCTCCACGGAAGCCTGCTTCTCCCTCTCCCACTCCCCCTGCTTGTGTTCCTGCTCTCACTCTCTCCCCGTCAAATAAATAAATAAAATCTTAAAAAAAAAAAAAAAAAAAAAAGAACTGCCTTCTTTAGGATCGAGTCTCCTGTTGCTGCTGCTGGATTTATAATGGAATCATTTCCAACTTTTTTTTTTTTACTTCAGAAAGTAACATTTTATTTTTTGCTGATCTGTACTTTCTGTAACAAGCAAATACTGCTTCCATGAAAAGAAAAATCCATAGCATTATGCATCAGTGATAATTACGATTAACACACTGAAATACATTTATCTATACCCCCTCATGCATATATAAAAAATATATATTTTGCAGGCTCTTTCATAATCTGATTTTTCCACTCAACTAACAATCATAAATACCTTTCCTTATTAAGAAATATATTTCTATAAGATTGTGATTCATGACTGAATTGTATGGACTTACCGTACCCACTACTGAATATTTAAATTATTTCTACCTTTTCATTTATTACCCACACCTCTGTGACACATATCCATGTGGATGAGTCTTTAGGTTCATCCTTAGTTATTTCCAAAGGGAGTGGGAAGGGAAACGCCTGGGTCATAAACCTTTTTTTTTTTTTTTAAAGATTTTATTTATTTATTTGAGACAGAGAGAATGAGAGAGAGAGAGCACATGAGAGGGGGTAGGTTCAGAGGGAGAAGCAGGCTCCCTGCCGAGCAGGGAGCCCGATGCGGGACTCGATCCCGGGACTCCAGGATCATGACCTGAGCCGAAGGCAGTCGCTTAACCAACTGAGCCACCCAGGCGCCCTGGGTCATAAACCTTCTTACAGCAACTTCAGATCTACAGAAAAATGACAAAAATAGCATCAAGGGTTCCAACACGTAGTTTCCTCCACTATTAACATCTCATGTTAGTAAAGTCCGTTTGTTACAATATTGGTATGCTACCATTAACTGAGGTCTATATTTTATTCAGATTTCTTTAGTTTTCCCCCGAGGCTCTCATGCCGGTCCAGATTCTACCCAAGAACCACACTACATTTAGTCATCATGTCTCCTTGGTCTCTTCTCGGCTATGACAGTTTCTCAGATTCTTTATTTTTGATTACCCTGACAGTTCTGAGGAGTACTGGGCAGAGATTTTGTAGAGTGTCCCTTGGTTGGGATTTGTCTGATGTTTTTGTCCTGATTAGGCCATGGTTAGAGGCCTTTTGAGAGGGAACCACAGAGGGACCCTACCATTCTCATCACATCATAGCCAGGACACACACTGTCAGTCTGACCTAGCACTGCAGATGCTGACCTTGATCGCTTGGCCCAGGCTGTGCTTGTTAGCATTTCTCACTGGAAAGTTACTCTTTCCCTGCTTCCCAAACTGTACGTTTTGGAAGGCAGTCACTCTGAGCAAATCACACCTATGGAGTGAGGAGCTGTTCTCCCCATCATGGAGGGTAGAATATTTGCATACATTATTGTAAATTCTTCTGAAAAGGACATCTGTCTCTTCTCCTTTATTTATTCAATAGTTTACTTAGAACACTATGGACTCATGGATGTTTATTTTTACACTTTGGGTCATAACCCAATACTACTCTGTTTATTGTTGCTCAGATTGTTCAGCTTTGGCCTTTGGGAGCTCTTTTCATCAGTTCCTATGGCCCCAGACATATCCTCATCAGCGTGGGGTTTGCATGGGGTTTGTTCTGAGTACTTCCTTACTTTCTGGCACTACAAAATGCTCCGGGCTCATCGTGTAGATTTCCTTCCCCAGTCCTACAATCAGGTATTTCCTCCAACAAGCAAAGGAGATGTACTTTTAAAGGTATTTGATCTATTATTGTTAAATTGCCCTTGAGACACCACCTTATACTGATTTACAATCCTGAGAGTGCCCCCTTTCCCCACATCCTTGCCGACACTAGGCAGCTGCAAAGTGTCTGTGGGGATGGGGTGTATGTTGTGTGTGTGTGCGTCTCCTCTCTGAAATAACTTCCTTGTTATCATTCGGGTTCCCATTGAACTTCAAGAGGAAGATGCCATGGGGACATTTCTCTTTCTGTGGGCCTTCCTCAACCTCCCTTCCTTCCTCCAGCACAGCGGGATTTCACCTGACAACCTCCTGCGGTGAGGGCTGGAAAGGAACTTTTCCTAAACCCCTATTAGAGCCCAGGCAACTCCAGGGGGTGGAGGAACTAGAAGCAGAAAATAGCCCAACGGCTTACCTTCCCTGCTCCCTATACCTTCAGGAAACCCCTCCCCCCACCACCCAGTTTTCTCATTTTTTCTTGGCAAGTAAATAATGGAAATCCAATCTCTCTCAAGCAGCTTCCTTCCACAGAAATCTTAAAACATAACATTTAATAAAATGCTGGACTTCAAATTTCCTGTTGCCTCAGCTGCTGTATCTTACAGGTTACCAAAGGGAGAGGGAGAAAGGATCAATAAATAAATACACACTTGACACTAATCTCTAATCTCTGTATGAATAGTAGGCTTTTTTTTTTTTCCCTAAGTATTCCAGATTAGTTCTCAGTAGTTTTGAGTCCCACGGTGACCTTGAATTGAAGTCCGGAAGTTGGAAACTGGAAGCAAACCCAACTCTCAAGACCTCCTGCGACTATCTTATATTGCAGAGGGTTATAAATGTGAAGTGTGAGTTAGAAGCACCTAGGCTTGGGTCACAACTTTGCCATTTACTAGCTGTGGGATTGTGAGCTCAGTGCTCCTACCTGGAAATGAGGACAATTTGGTGCCTACCTGGAAGAGTTGCAGAAAAGATTAAGTGGGGATGAGCATATATAGAGTGTCTGGCGTATACACACACACACACACACACACACACACATATACATACATACTGGAAGTCAACATCTCGGTTCCTGAAAGCATCGTCAAACCTGCAAGCCCCATTTTCTCGAAGAATGCCATTTATTTATTTATTTATTATTTATTTATTTAAATTGTGTCGACTGTTCTTGTACCTTTATTCTTTTTTTTTTTTTTTTTAAGATTTTGTTTATTTATTTGACAGAGAGAGACCTAGAGAGAGACGGAACACAAGCAGGGGGAGTGGGAGAGGGAGAAGCAGGCTTCCCGCCGAGCAGGGAGCCCGATGCGGGACTCGATCCCAGGACCCTGGGACCATGACCTGAGCCGAAGGCAGATGCCTAATGACTGAGCCCCCAGGCGCCCCGGAACGCCATTTATTAACAGAAGAGAGCAGCTAACACTGATGTGACACAAGTGCTGGAGGCATCACACTGTCACTTGAAGGGGCTCCAGATTCCTTCCCGAGCCTGCTCCCTTGGTGTTTGGTAAGAGGCCATTTGTTAATAATGGCAGCAAACACCTATAGCTTATTCAGTACTTTCCATGTGCCGACGATTGCGCTCAAAACATTAGAAGCACCGTCTCCCTATCCCATCGGGTCCACAGCAAGTTCTGTCCCCTGCCTGTCCCCTCCACTTCTCCACGGCCGCCACCATCTCTTGCTGGAATGACTGCCACGGGCTTCTGACCGGTCTGGCCTTCCTACTTGTACCCTTACTTCACTACTGTTCCATTTTCAAGCTGCATTCAGAGTAATACTTCTTAAATGTGCAACCGATTATGCCACGGCCCCACTTAAAAATCCTTTAATGGCTTCCTACAGCCTTAGAAGAAAGCCCCATGGCCCCAAATCCCTACATGATTTGGCCTCTGCTTACCTCTCTAACCTATTTCGGGACACCTGCCGGCACACTGGCTTTCTTTCCGCCCCTCAAATAAGTAGAGCTTGTTCCTGCATGAAGGCCTTGGCATTTGCTGTTCTGTTCCAGAAGCTCCTCCCCTCATGCCTTGGAATGACTGGCTGGCTCCTTAACATTCAGGTCTCAGCTTCAATGCCACCTTCTCTGAGGCCTCCCCTGACCAAGCAGTCTCGAGCAGCCACCCCAGCCCCGCACTGTGGGGTCAGGCTGTTGGACTGTCTTTACAGCACTTGTCACTATCTAAAGTTATTCTGAGATTCTAAGGGTCCTTAAGTATTTTGTCCCCTGCTACATCACCAGTACTGGATAATGTGCCTGGCACCAGTGAAAGCTCACCAAATATTTTTTGAATGAATGACTAAGTGAATTATCAAAACAACTCCTTAAGGTATTATTGATCTAGAAGCCTTCCAAGCTTTCCCAGGCTAACTGTGGGCAGTTTGCTGGTCTTAGAAATACTGCCCAGGCATCTCGTGGACAGCTTATTTCTAGAGGCTCTATTTCTTTTCTAAATGTCACCGCAATCACCAGGCACATAGACCCACAAGGGGTGGAGGGAGGCACCAGGTATGGATGAAAATGCTGTTATCATAAACAGGATTGCTCTTACAAATGACTAAGCCTTACTGGTAAAGGCTGGGTGTGTCCAAGGAATGCTGTTTCACTGAGGGCAAAGCAGAAGCAAGCTCAGGTCCAGCCCTTCCCAGGCAAGGAAATCTAAAGAACCAATTCATCTGCTGGAGAAAATGTTCTCATCTGGCTTCCTTATAAAACAGCTGCACGTTTGGCAACTTCCAGCCCTCCACAATCCAGCTGTGAGCTGTGCTCAAGGCAGGCTTGGGTTCTAAGACTTTAACCATCCGTCCTTCACCCTAATGGTCTGTGAAGGGAGAATGACACCCAGGCCAAGAAAGAAGTAAAGGGGTGGTTATCACTGTTCCCCTCCCTCCCTAGTAGGAAAGCCAGCTGAGGCGTGGCTGTGCATGTGGGAGAGCAGGGTTAGCTGTCCTTATGGTGGGGACAGTGGGACAAGCACACAACTACGAATCAGAGATGTGCCTTCAAGACCACGGTCCAGCACACATTAGCATATGACCTTCGGTGGGATGCCTCATTCATTCACTCATTCATTCATTATGTGCAATTAGCCAACATAGAGTACGTCATTAGTTTTTGAGGGATGCCTCTTTAAACGAAGGTTTCCACATGTGTAAAATGAAGACAGTGATACATGGAAGGACTCACTAAATGGGTGCTATCATTATTATTCGCTAGGCTCTGAACTCATCACCTTACTAACATTTTCACATTCGGTTTTCATAGTAATAACCCTAACAGAATGAACACTCCATTTTACAGATGAAAAAACACGAGGAGCACAGAAGTGAAGTGACATCCCAAAGTCCCAAAGCTAGGCAGGGCTGGAACGACACCCGCGGCCTGGCCCGTGTTCCTCCCCCTGGGCGGGGATTGGGGGGAGCCCTCGGTGGTGGTGAAGGCCGCGCAGGAGGGCGCTTGTCCCGTCAGCTTGGCTGCATTCCTCACTGCCAGTAGCAGAGGTGGGAACCTCTGCGGATCGCTAAAGATCATCCAAGGCCTTGGCAGACTCGAGCTCCAGCTTGGACGCCAATTACCAGAAAACTTCCTCCCTGCTTTAGGGCATCCCAATAGTCTCTTTAAAAAAAAAAAAAAAAAAAAAGGGTATGGCTAGATGTCTTCTGCGTTTACAACTGTGATCTGCCTGGGACATTCCTGTAGCCACCTGGCTGCAATGTAGTGGTTTCCCTCGGATTCTTGCTTTGGTTCCTGTGGGCTCTGGCACACAGTCCCAAGACACCGTCCCGTGGACTCAGGGCAGAAGGTCTCTGGGTCAGATACCAGTTTCAGTTTCAACCCTGTCCTGAGGTGAGAGGCACCCACTTCTCACTCTTTTAATTAGGATGCAGAGAAACTCTTCCAAGGTTTCAGCTGATTCCCCACCCCCACCCCCCGCCCCGCCACTAGAAGATACAAAATAGGAGTTCAGTTGGGATGACGCTCCCTTGTCTGCCTACGGAGAACTGACGATGAAGGTAGTCTGATGGGTCCCTGCTCTGTCCTTGCCGCCTCCCGGGGTTCAGGGATTCACCACCCCTTGGTGTGGTTATATTGTAAATGTCTTTGCCGCTTGAGCTCCTGGGAGGCTGACTCTGCTTCCCATTCACCATTTTACCCCCAGTGTTTAGCACCACGCCTGGCACTTAGGAGGCATTTTGGTGGCTGTCACACAGGATCTCACACAACCTGCACTGGCCTAGGAGAAAGGAGTTAGCAGGTAAAGTGCAAGGTGGGGAAGACTGGCCTTCAAGGCAGTAACTATGACCAGAAGAAAAGCAGACTTTTCTCCTAAGAGCATAAGACCTATTTTCTTGGAAAACGCCTAAAGGAGGTAGTATAATCTGTCAGGATCGTCCACGCCGGAGTAACACCAGGATTCCCATCTAGGCCCTTCTGAGCTGGGTGACTTTGGCACAGCTACTGAACCTCTGTACGCTTTAATCTGCTTGTCTGTGACACAGGGTGTCATGCATTCATTCACTATTTCAGTGAACAAATGCTTATTGAGCACCCACAGGATATGAGGCGCTGTCCTGGGCACTGGCATCACGGTAGTGAGCAAGTCTGACAAGGTCCCAATTCTCATGGAGCTTCACTTCTAGTGAAGGAGACATCTAATAAACAGGAAACGGATAATTTCAAATAGAGGAAAGTACTGTGGAGAAGGTAAAGCAGGATGCTGGACAGAGAACGACGGGCGTATGTGTGCTGAAGGGCAACCGAGACGGGAAATACCAGGATATCCCTGCTAGAGTGGACAGGAATACTAAATGAGCTCAAGTGTTTAGCTTGCTTACTACCAAGTAATGGGCACTCTACCAAATTCAACTGTTTTTAGATTGCTCCCCATCCCTAAGCCGACTGCTTCTATTTTGCCTCACGGTGGCTGAGCCCCCACTACATGCCAGGGAGGGGAAGACAGAGGGCACTCAGCTGGAGCTCTCGGACTGGCAAAGAATGCAGCCAGTGCTCTATGAGAAGAGGAAGAGATGGTAAATTCCACCTGTAGAGTCAGCAAAGACTGCCACTCAATGTGGGCAGACGGATTGGAATGTTCCAGGAAGCCCATGGGGCGAGAGGAGGGCATGGCAGGTGGGGGGAGCAGCCTGAACAAAGTCCTGAAGACATGCGCCCGCTCGGCACGTCCAGGGAGCCGTGAGCTGCTCACAGCGGCTGCACACAGAGTGTGAGGGGGCGCCCCAAGAGACAGAGTATCTCCCGAGCAGCTCCCAATACTGCTCTCCAGGGGTCACGCTTGAAGCGTCTCCTAGGAAGATGGGAGGCGTGTGGGCGGGACCGAGCAGGAGATGAGAAGGGCGTCAGGGCTCCATGTGGCGTCTACCGCACTGCCAGCACGCACAGTGGGAACCAGGCCTATGTTTAAAATAGCCCGGGTTCCGTGTGGCATTCCCCGAGGTGGCACACACAGATATCTCAGAGAAGCAAGAAAAGACAAACAGCCAGCGGTGGCTCAGCATAAAGCCTGCGTGGCGGCCAGGCGGGCACCGGGCTGCTCCAGTGCGACTGTGGAGCATCAGTGCAAGTCTGACTCTCAGCTTGGAAGGCTATCCGAGGCACCCATGTATGATGCCGGGGTCTGCAGGGAGCGGACGCACTCCCAAGCACAGCCGAGGGCTCCTTCTTCGCCAAAGTCAGACTCACTTGTCCCAGAGTCTAAGGCCTATGCCGGGGACAGTGAGAGGGCTTGGAACTAGGGAGACAGTGAACTACAAGGAGATTTCTTGTGCCTATCAGTAGCTCAGGCACCCCCACCAGCTCACCTTCTCTGAGTGTAACTACGAAGCAGAGGTTTGTAAAAGGAAACCATTCAGATGGAGGCCTGGTTCCCTATTCATTACCCTGTCCTATCCCTGCCCTTGCAGTGAACACTCTTGTTAGGAGACCCCTCAGGAAATGGAGAAGGTAAGAAAGCTATCCGCACCCTACTCTTGCAAAAGCTCGTGATACAGCCATTAGGTCTGGACTGTAGGAATCTGCCCCTATGGGTGCAGAGAGCCAAGGAGATGAACATCACATCCAATTTACATTCAGCCAATCTTACCAGAGGCTCTCCCTGGATTCCACATCAGTTCTGTCAGATGACAGACAGGCACTAGCCTGGCCAGAAGAGAAGAAGATGACCTAAAACATATGAATACACCAAACAGGAGAGAGCCCAAAACAAAGAGAGAAAAGAGGAAGGGACACTGCAGGTCTCCACCCTTCGCATATCATCACCCAATCTCAAGACTGAACAAAGCCCACTGCTCTGAATCAAAGGGCTGCCCTAGGTACTGGCACATATGACATTGGGTAAAAGGCAGCTGTGGCCTTTGTCATGTTCAAAACATCTCCCCATAAACCACTAAACCTGAAGAACTTATCAAAGCTGTTTCTTTAGTCTGAGGTACTGCACTTCTGGCTGAGCCCCCAGAATGAAAAAATCAGTAGGTATCATAAGACAAGAGTAGGTCATGGGGCTACCATACGCCACTTGAACACAGATGAGTTTCTGGGTGAGCCAGCTGTCCTCTTAGAAGCTAATGGGACAAGGTAGATGGTTAAGTTTTGCTAGGGAAAGAGAAATGCTCATCTTTAAAGGGCCAGGTTTAGGGTCTAAGCAGAGGGTGCTGAAGGAAGCACTAAAGATCATTAAAGACACATTCTGCCTTCCTCCTGGTTTTTTCTGAGGCCAGCTCAGCTGTGACACTCAAATGACATCGTCCCACCACTTCAGACCTGTCCCATCCATTTGCAGGAGAACTTGATTACGGCTCACTTCTCAACACAAATCAGATGTCATAACATTTACTCATGATACCTGAAAAGCAATTGCTCTTCACTGGCCCAATTTCAGGGCTTAGCCAGAGCAAGATAATCCAAATACCCCAAAGGGCACCAGGGGAATGTTCCCCTTAGTATTGAATAAGGCCCAGTCACCCTCCAAAGCTGCGGAGTTGAGAGGTAAATGTCTACATCTAGATGGCTCACTGCTGTCAGACTTTTCACCCTGGCTTTCAGACAGAGAAGAGCAGGAAGGGCACAGAGAAACCAAGGTTTGAATCCAGTCCTCCCACTTATTAACTGGGTCCCCCTGGGCAAAACTTACTCCACTGGGCCTCAGTTTCCTCATCAGTTAAACAGGGTTGATGATTCCAGGTTCTTTATGAAAGTAAAAGCATATGGCACATGGTAAATGCTCCTGAAGTGACTGCTTCTCTCAGGAAATGGTGTGTAAGACAGTGCCTGACACATCAGACTTCCACTCCGCCTTGCTCTGCTCCCTTCCTCCTTCCTGGATTAGATGATGGCTCGGGCTCTCACTTCTGAGTCCCAATCAGAACTCCATCGCATATAGGAGAGTACACGTATCAGACGGCCCTTCGACGCCGGCATGAGAAATTAACAAGAAGCGTAGAGATCTTTTGCTTTCCCCACCCACTCACCCACTCGCTATTTAAAACGTTCCACTGCAGTCTTCACTCAGCCCGGCGCCAGAGGGGTGGAGGGAGGGAATGACAGCAAAATAAACATTCCAGCTAACCACTTTGGGGAAAAGATGAGTGAATCCTTTCAGGGGTTGTTTTTAAATTAAAAAACATTTGCTGTGAAACAATAGAGTCACTCCTCTCTACGAACCATTTTTAGGGCCCTTGACTGAAATACATGCAAGAAAGAAAAAAAAGAAGTTTAAAAAAAGAGGACAATTCTGTAGATGGGAGTTTCAGCAAAGCCTACGGAACTGCTCGCTTTATGCTCAGCTGGAAGGACAAGGTTCTTTTCCTTCCCAAATTGCTTCTCCGATCTCTGGGGTCTCACTTCCCCCAGCTTTACTGAGCTCTAACTGGCATGTACCACAGTGCGAGTTTAAGGTACGCTCTCATAATCCGGCACACGTAGTATAGAGGCTTTAAAATGTCTGCCACAATAAGGTTAACACATCCTTTACCTCACATAATTGCCTCTGGGCTGTTGCTCTTAGGATGTAAGTCTGACTGCTGACAGTGCTTGGAGTGATGCTGGGACGAAGGGCTCTGGTGGCTAATCCTATACCTCTTCTTGCCCACTGGAGAGAACAGCAAGACCAGGCTTTAGAAATGGGGCTAGATTAACTGTAGGGGCCCAGCAACCAACGTGGGAACGACCAGTCTCTGGAAAAGAAAAGATGCTCACCCACTTAGCTCTTACTCATCTCAACTGGAACGAACGGTCACAACATGGCTGTAAAGGGCGCTCCTGCTGGGGGTTAAAAGCAGACGCGCAAATCAGGCCCACCATAGGAATGAAAAAACTGCCTGGAGGAGGAGGGTAGGACTCCATGAATCTGACATAACTCTGTATCAGAGGCTTTATTTTCTCTTTCATTCCAACTCCTCCTCCCCTCCCCTCCAGTGAAGAACAGTAATGGCATTGAAATCCACAGATAATCCTTAAATCTCGGTGGCAGCTCCAGTTCTAAACTCCTCCCTCACACTGACGGCTTTAAGAGCTGTTAACAAGTCACAACAAGGACCTCCCTTGCTCCAGCCTGGAACAGCAGTATCCTCTCCCTTGGCCTACCCAAATCAGACCCGGCCTTCAAAGGTACGTCCTCCACGCACGTTGTGCGGAACCCTCTGGCCTCCAGAGACTATTCCGCATTCACCCCTCAGACTCACAGAGCCTGGTGCGGCCCGTCGGGCCGCGGGGACCTTAGCGGTGTGCCACTGCTCCCGGGGGAGTGGGACACAGGTACAGTCTGGAGGGCCGGTGAGGCCAGCCGAGCCAGAGGCCGCCTCCGTAGGGAAATACGCACTAACGACCGCCATGGATATGCGGCAGGGGCAGAGCTGGCGCAAGGGGCAGAGTGGCAGCCTTAAGCAGTGAGCCGTGTCCACGAACAGGACAATTCATCACAAAGTCCAAGCTTGGTAAGGGCCAGGCAGGCCAGGAAGTGGAGTGCAAGGGGGGCAGGCCTGAGATCAGGATGGAGGCTGTGAACAGTGGTGGGCACCGAAGCCTCTTCGTAAAGTCCTGGCTGTGGGGTTTAGGGCACAGACCGTAAGGTACAAGGGAGCCAGGGGCACATGACTAGGCACGAAGCACTTGACGTGAAAGGCATTTCCCTGGCACTGGTCACCGGCTACTCCGCGTGTCTCTTGCGGTGGGATTAACCCTGTAGGATTCTTGGCTTTTCCTCCTCTAGACCAAGAGCTGTTGCTCGAGGGCGTATCTTGTGACTAAACACTTCCAACCCTGCTTAGCAGCTGTGAGTCTATTTGTGAAATGAAGATAGAAGGGATTCGCATTTTGCCTCCATTTCTTGTACCTCAATCACCTTCCCCTTGGTGAGGACAGTCCTATTTAGGTTTTAGTGGGAGGCTGCCTAGGTTCCCAGATGGCAGGCCCCGGAATGAGGGCTGGCTGGCTCTGGTGCATACAGGGTGACCCTAAGGACACCGCATTCCTTCTCTCAGTGGTAACACAAACACTGCGGACGTGTACTCCTAGCAGCCTCTGGTCTTTATCTGTGTTTCTGTTTTGCTTTTTTGGTTGGGGCTAAGAATGTGGGAGTTTGCCCGTACCATAATCCTCTACCAGTCACACTTCCAGGCCCGCAGGACAGAGGTGGCAAAAGGCATGAGGGGATGTGTGGAGCCCCTCCTCTGGTGGCCCGCCAGCCGATCGGGGGCCCATCGCCTCACTTTGTGGGCGCAGAGCCTGCCTCCCCCCTCCAGGCCCCACTGCTTTCCCAGAAGCCAGCCACAAGTTCACATCAAGCAACAAGCGGCAATTACAAACTAATGCCTGCTGGGAATATCTTTCTAGTGTCAAGCAGCCATCAAAAGCACTTAAGGAAATCATAAAAGGGAGGTGAGAGAATTCTTGGGGAAGAGCTATAGGATAGGGAGGGCAGAAGGGAAGGCATCGGCCCACCTCCGACCTTGGAGGGAAAAACAGGCCATAAAAAGCAGAACTGGTTCTAAAGAATGAACCTGCCTTTGGGGAAACTGCAGAACACTGCATCGTTCAACCCTGCTCCTGCTGGAGCCAAAACACTTCAGGGTGACTAGGAAACCTTTTGTTAACACAGAGTAAAATGACATTTTAAGCACTATGTATCTTTTTAAAAAATCATCTAGTGAGCATGCATCATATTTGGTAGTTATATACAATCTCTCATCCCACGTGGACTGCATCTCTGTGAAGAAGGCATTATGCCTCCCCGTTTTACAGATGTGGAAACTGAGGCTCAGAAAGGTCAGTGACCTGTTCACGTTTGGAGCCCAGGTTTGTCCCACTGCAAAGCCACTGTTCTTCCCACCAAAGACAATGCTGGGCTGGGCTGGGCCCCTTGCCGAGTGTGCATGGTGCTGAGCCGCCTGCCGGCAGCTCTTACCACAGGGTGCATCAGGCACTAGCGTGGCTGGTGTGGGGAGCCCCGTGGCCTTTCCTGTGCACTTGCTTAAAGGAGGAGGGAACTCAGCTCTCTTAAGTGGGCTAGCGGAGTCTCTTCGAGGGACTCTTTCTTCAGTCTTCTAGTTGTCAACGACCATGTGAAAGAGAAGGACTGGGCTCTGAAATAAGTAGCTACTGTCACGTTGGGAACGTCACTTTCCTCTCTACGTTTTAAATCCTCATGTAAAATGGGTCCAATAAACCCTATGTGAACACTAAATAAGATACCTTATTAGAGTCCTTAGTTATAGCTGGCACAGGTCAACATATATGATAGCTATTAAGAGTAATTTCTGCTTTATTTCAGATAAATGGTTTCAAAAACCACACAGATTTGGCATCAACCTGTTCTCATTCAGTTGGTGCCATTTACTGTTGAGGAAAAACGTAAAGCCCTTGCATTTGTTTCATGGCTAAGGACAACTATAACAGAATGGCCGTGGAAGCGCAGACAACTTGATTCAGGAAAGAGCAAGCCATATTCTCCCTGGGCCTGGTCCTCTCCCTTGCTGCTCAATCAACTCAGAGTAGACTCTAAGCACAGCTATTTAGAGACCAGAAACTTATATACGCATATAGCAGGAACCCTGAACATTTTAGGAGGCAAAAGACATGTGTAGGATGAATTAATGCAAATGGCTTTGCCTCTGGTTCTATAGTCCCCTGAAGGCACGTTTGCTAGAGGTACCCTCTTCAGATGGGCGGCTCCTCGGGAGAGCAGTGCAGCCTGGCTCCCTGCACTTCACCGAGCAGGTAGCAGCTACTGGAAGGAGCACCGGGCAGATACTTTGTTCTCACCCTGGTTCCCCACTCTAACCCCAACAGTGGCGTGGAGACCCAGAGGTTCTTGGGTTTCAGTCTCCTACACTTCTGACTCAAAACGGCTCTGGTGGTAAACTGCATCTTCTTCTGTGATCTGTCCATGGAAACCTAAAGCCACCGCTGTAGGACACGGCTTCTAGCTGCACCCTCGTTTCTGCACTCCTTTCAGAGACTAACCCTGTCCCTGGGCAAAAGTAAAATGTGCTTCACATTGCTGCCCCTGAGCAAATGGTGAACAATGACACAGACTGCCCAGACGTGCAGAGCTCCGAAAGTGTTTGCCTCTTGCTGTTCCCTTTTAGAGGCTGCAGCGGGCATTACTGGCATTTGAGTTTGCAATAATGGAGAATATGGGACACAGAAATTCAACTCAGAACCAGATCCATTTGTGTTTTAAACACAACATTCCTACAGAATCTCCTATAAAACAGTAGACTTTTCAGTATAGGACAAGTGTTAGTAGATTACTGGCATCAAGGAAGCAAAGAACAATAACTTCTTTAAGGTTATTGCATTGGTCTTATCTGGGCTTAGATTTCTAGGTAGATTTGGAAAAACGAGTTCTTTCAAGTCTGTCTTTTGGGTATTGACAGAAGAGCCAGGTGATGCACTGTGCAAAAGTTAAGGCTGCAGAGACTCAGAGGGGAAAGCATTCCCTATGAAACAGAAAAGGACAAATATTGAAATTCCAGTCTAGATTCTGATAGATTTTTTAGCAATAAAAACCTGGTGCGATTTAAGATCACTTAGATATAAAGAAAAATTCTGCTCTCCCCCAAGCCAAATTTTAGAAAGGGTCTTGCCCTTTTCTGTTAAAAGAAAAACATTTCCAGACCCCTTCATCTATGTGTATATCGCATATCTGTGTGTATACTAAGTCAGTAGTCCTAAACTGAGTAGACAATTTTTACCAAGGGGCAACTCCTGATATTTAAAAGATTTAGTTGGAATAGGTGATATAAAAATGTAGGATTTTATAGACATTTAGGCTATTCTTCTATTCCGTAAACCACCGTGTTACCTCCTTTTTAGCTTAGTTATAAATGAAGATTCCTAAGAATGGGTCTCACAGATTATCTTCCAGGTACCCTTTCACCACCGCAATCCTGAGCCTTGGAAATGTTTGGCATAGATGTATCTAAAAAGATACCACCGTAAGTATCCCCGACAGACAGACAGGCTCAAGGTCTAGAGACTTATGGCCCACATATTGTTTCAAACATAGGGAAAACCATTTCTTGGATAGCTGAGTACCTCAGCCTCTCTCCACAAAGGAGCCACATTCTACCACAATCTGGCATTTCAAATTCTATGCCTATAATCACCCCTCTACTTCACAGACAGACTCTCAACGTAAAGATCAGTTCATGCAACTAGCCCCAAACCAAGCACCGTATGTTCCCCAGGGGCCCTGTGTCACTATTCACCCTCAACGTCAAAAAGGCAGTGACAGTGTGTGGCTGACTGATGGGGTGATTTTGTTGGCACCAAGCATAATAGCAACCTTGCCGGCTGTGCACATGAAGGCAAGATCATCTTGGGATACCCCAGAACCTGGATCCCTCAATCAGCTAAGCTTTCCATCTTCCCTTTCTAACAAAATCGGACTATAATTTGTGCCCCTTCAGCTGGCCCAAACACACATTCATAAAGAAACCTGCTTGCACAGGTTTGCTGACATGCACGGCGAATTACCTCCAGTGTGTCCTTCCAGGAAAGGGCCAGACTCATTTCAGGCACACAATTCATTCTGACCAAAACATTCTATCTGCTGCATGAATGCAAAAACCTATGCATACACACAGGGTGTCCCTCATTTCCTCTGGAGTAATGGGAGCCTGGGCAATACTTTAGGTATTCATTTTCCAACATAAATTAGAATGGAGCATCAAAAACACCAGTGACATCTGCACGGATACAAAATGTACTCATTATGGTCGGTGCTATTACAATGAAAGGAAATGCATTCATAATGGCAGGACATTTTAAATAATGTGTTGCTGGATTCTCTGTTCATAAAAGCAATAATGAAGAAATAGGAGTGGGTCAAATAAATTAACATGAGTAACAGGGGCATGGGGAGGCTTCAAGGGCTCTGGGCCATTAGAGTGAGATGGCACACTTACTGGATCCACAGGGAGACAGTTACGAGAGTTTAAAGGTAGAATAGGCAAGAAGAGCATCTGGCTGGCATTCTGGAGAACTGACATTGGAGTCCTGGCTCTGCGCTACCCTAGCTTTGTGATCCCATGCGAGTTAGGCCAACATCTTCCTACACCTCAGATTGCTCACCTATCAATTAAGGAGAGCCTCCCTCTCAGGACTGCAAGAGGAGGAAGTAAGAGAACAATGCAAAGTGCTTAGCATAGTCTGGGTTGTACTAAGCACACAATCAACATTAGCTTTCATTTTTTGTGTTATTATTGCTACATAAAGGTACAGCTCTGTGATTGCAGGATCTCAGTTTCTTCTTCTCTAAAGTGGAGCCATAACACCTGCTCTTCCTACTTATAAGCTTATCATGAGGAGCAAGTAAAATGAAATGTGTGTGGCAGATACTACTGTTGGGTTGATTTAGTGACTGCTAACTTGCTTCCCTTGCTGGTTTCTACTCTGGAGGGTAGAAGGGTTAAGTATCTGCACACAAAGCCTCTACTGCAGTGAGGGGTAGGGGGCATGTGCCTGGTCCAAGCCCATGACATGGAAGGATAAGTCTTCTGGTTTGGGTGGGGGTGCTCCTTGGGGATATGTTTACTTTTCTGATTAATAGATATGGCCCTTTTTCTGACCCCTGTTTCATGCTTGAACACAGATACGATACTCAAAGCTGCAGCCCCTTTTCAATCATAAGGCAACAAGCCCAGGGAGTCTCAGAGACACGTGGCAGTATTGACATCATTAGGCACTGAACCAAAGCCAGCAGTCACCTCCCTCCAAACTTAATAGGTGAAACAAATAAACCTCTGTTTGCTTAAGCTACTGATACCAGAGTTTTCCTCAAAGCTGAACACAATTCTGATACAATGCATAAAAGTACTCTGGAGAATTAAAAGCCTTTCATATAAATATACGATCACTCCTCTGCCAAGAATTTCATTCCCTTGGACGCATCTGGCTAATTTATATATGTCCTTTAAACTTAGATTTAATAAGATCTCCTCTAGGAAGCTTTCCAAAACCCTATCCCTAGCCCCACTGTGTGGACTTCTCAAAACACTCCATAAACACCTCTATTGGTACATGTTACACTGCTTTGTAATGATCCATTTACTTGTCTCTTTGTTCTCCAGATGGTTAAAATGTCTCAACAGCAAGGATTCTTATTTTAGTCATTTAAAAAATTTCCTAGCACTTTGCATTATACCTGGCACACAGTGGATATCTCATTAAGGGTTTGTTGCAATACTGAATAAGCCAATGAAAGAGTGACCTGAAAGGCACGGAGTAAATGATAGCCTGTCTAGCCCTATTACCCATTCATATTTCTGAAACATGGTAAAGAGCTTTCTAACTCCTATTACTATGTTCAGGGTGTCTAGGTTAGGGAAGTATTGGTCTAGGCAGTGGTTTTTACTGTTTTAAAAGTTATTCCACTCGAACCTTGTTTGAGTTCATGGTACTCCCCCTATTTCTACTCCCTAAATTATTTTAGGCTGTGTATTTAGTCCCTACTTTTCTACAAAAAATATATATATAATTTTATTTCCCTCTTTGTTGTTTTAGAATTTCCCCCTTGTGATAACCAAAAACATCCTGGGAATAATCTCATTTGGCAGCAAAACAAATGTTCACATCATCCAGCGGCTCCCTTCCTAGGTATCTAAGTTCTGTGTGACTGGGGCTTCTAGAGGCTTCCCGCTGATCCTGCCATATCTGGATCCTTACCAGCCTCGAATGCAGTGCTCCACTGCCCAGGCAGAGCCTAGGGTATGTGGTTCTCTCCCAGGAAACAGATGTAAACCCTGTGTCCACCTTTTTCCTATAAAGCCAACTTAGGTCCGTGACTTGTATAGATCACAGCTTTCTTAAAGTAAGATTACTAGCCCCATTGCCAAAATACCCAGAAAAATAATAGTATCAAACAATAAAATATCATCATTCAGATTATTTATCAGAAACACTGCTCTGTTAAGCACATTAAAAAATGTCTAAGAGGTGAGGTGGTCTTCACCAGAGGCCAGACTCTAGTCTGAACTTCCTGTTCCCTTTGCCTGCAATGCTCCCCGTGTGCACTGTTGCTTGACTAGGTCCTTTGTTCAGTCAGGTTTCAGCTCCGAAGTGGCCTCCTCAGCTCTTCTTTGAACACCTTGTCTACAGTAGTTTCTTCTCTCCGGTCCCTTTTAATCAAATCATTTTATTTCATTTCCTAACAATGATATCTGAGATTATTTTGTGTATTTAGTGGTTTACTAGTGCTTTTGTTTCTTTTTTTGTTTTTGTTTTTTGGTCTATCTCTTTCCACTGGAGTTAAATTCTACCTGAGAAAGGACCTCATCTCTGTCTTGTTCACCCTGTATCCTCAGCAACAGGGGCTGTGCTGGGCATAATATGGATGCTTAAAAAACATGTGCTGAATAGAAGTAAGAAGAAAATGAGCAGCTTAGTAAATCTACTTTGCTGGCCTTTATTTGAGCTTCCTTTTGGGAGTGGGAATGAGGATGGGTTTGGTGGCCACAATGAATACTTTTGAGATGGTGAGGCTGGCTCTGAGAGGCTCTGTGTGGTTATGGAAAGAACCATTGTCCTGTCCTGCCACTTACAAGATGTACGAGAATTGGAACATGTCCCTTAATCTCTCTGAGCTTCAGTTTTGTCATCTGTATAGTAAAGTGTTTCAGAGGATCAGTATAACAATCAAATGAGACAGTGATAGCACAGTAAGTAAGTCCGTTCCCCTCAGCCTGTCCTTTCAGGCTGTAAAAAAGAGGAAGCAGTCCAGTAGCTCTGGGAAAGTGGTCTGATGCTTTTTCCCATTTGGGCAGTCACCTTAGCAACCATGATGATTGTTCACAGAGATAACGTCTACCTGCTGTTTCAGGGAGTCTTAGCCTACTGGCCAATTTTGAAGTCCTGAGTACATTTTCAAAACACTAAGCACAAGTCTACTTTGCAAGATTAGTAGAGATTTATTCCTCTCTTCTCAACTTTGTATCAACTTATATTAAACCGAGGGTTGATGTTATTCCACAGAGGTAAGCTTATAAATCCGCTTTAAAAAACTCTGGGTGCTGAGCCACAACATGTGCTTCCTCTAGGCTCATTAAAACCAGAACATTCAAAGCCATCAAAAATCTGTGTTCGCCAGGCCTGCCACAGACACTTTTGGTGACATCATCCTTGACAGCTATTTGCCTATTTAAACACAGTCAATTCTTCACACTGAATTTATTCCGCCCACTCATCTGTTAATTCAACAGGCATTAATTGAGTGCCAACTGCATGTCTAGCCCTAGTAATCAGAATCAGCACACACTGGCAGTTACCAAATGTTAAGCACCATGCCTAACCCCTTAAGAGCATCAGGTCATTCAATCTGCATTTCACCCCACAGGCATCAAGATTATCCCCATTTAATAGGCCAGAAAACTAAAGCTGAAGAGTTTACATAAATTGCTTAAGTGGGCAATAAAGGGTGGGGGTCAGTGCTCCGACCTATCTTTCTGACATCAAACCCCACCCTGTTAATCACAATACTCCAGTTAAGTAGGCCTTGAACATGCATTTGGTACTTATCAAGGTGATAGCCGCTTTCCTGAATTAAAAAGAAACAAGGCTGGGCTGTGATCTTCCTCAGGGTAGGATTTCCATCTTACTCTTCTTTGCATTCCCAACCCCCCAAACTATGCCAACAGTGCTTGCTGAACTGATGATGAGCATGTGGCTCCTGTTCTCAAAGATATAGTACAGCCAAATAGACAAGGTGGTATGAAAGACCTTAAAATAACAACATAAGAAGACCAAGACACAAAACTGTACAGGGTACAAAAGATGTGAGTGATTACAACCAGGGAATGGGTTTAACTTTAAAACCAAGCAACAAGGGGCACCTGGGTGGCTCAGTTGTTAAGCGCCTGCCTTCGGCTCAGGTCATGGTCCCAGGGTCCTGGGATTGAGCCCCGCATCGGGCTCCCTGCTCGGCAGGAAGCCTGCTTCTCCCTCTCCCACTCCCCCTGCTTGTGTTCCCTCTCTCGCTGTGTCTCTCTCTGTCAAGTAAATAAATCTTTAAAAAAAATAAAAAAATAAAACCAAGCAACAAAATGAGGAGACTGGACTAGCCCAGACATCACAGATGCTTCTAGGGATCTGGCAGGTAATGTGAACAAATGAATAAACTGGGCCAGGTGAAGACTGGTAAATTGGAAAGAGCATGCCCTATCTAAGGGGCCGGCTAGCCAATGTCATGGGAAAATATGGATCTAATATTGTCAGCATGTTTGAATTTTCAAAAGAAGCTAAAAATATCTATTTTTTCATGTGGAATTGTCCAATTTTTAAATGCTCGTAACTCATAAATTAAAAAAATACTTTATGAGCCAAACAAAACACTTCCTTAGGCTAGATTTGGCTGATGACCCATCAGTTTACAGTCTTTGGATCAGACTATATTTCACAATTTTTTAACCACTAATGACCCCTATATGCCCTCCAGGAGCTTCAGAATTAGAAAATCTGGTCTAACAAATAGCATTTTTGAATATTTAATTAGTTTTCTTGTATGAATTAAATAATCAATAACTGACAAATTAGGTCAGAAGGAGGGGAAACAGCTAACATAACTATGCCCTGTTATAGTTAAATGGAAGATTTCCCATTACAATTTCTGAAATACTGAAAACAGTCCACAGACTTTTATTTCTAGCTTCATAGATCCTCTTGGGATTTGGGAGCCCCCATTAGAAATCATTGGACTAAACTGAGCTCTAAGATCTGGTGGCAGTGACGCATAGTGGAAAAATGTGGGAATCTGATTCAGGCAGAACTGGATTGAATCCTAGCTCTTGAACTTACTAGTTGAATGACCTTCAACAAATTATTGTTTTTTTTACTTGTTTGCAAAATGGAAATAATTTGTGATCCATGTTTCTTCCTCACCATCACCATCTAATTAAAAGAAGCACCCCAGGTAACAGCCCATGTAACACCATTATAATGATTAAAACATTACCACCTCCAAAATGAACAAAAGGCCCTCTATCATGACCCGGAGCCATGACGATATATGCACACTGATGGAGGCGCATGCACCTAGTACCTTTCATTACACCTTTCATCCAAGGAACTCCAAGTGCTTGATGACAGCCCTGAGACGTAAAGGTGGAGAGCCAGAAACTTGGTGTTTACGGATCTTGCCTGAAGCCATGGCCTGCCTTAGGTAAGCAGATGCCAGAGGGTCTATTCCTTAGCACCTCATGTTAAATGCCAAACAAAAAACCTGTATCTTTGTTACTGTCTCTAACATAATTTATTAATAACTGACTTCATCTGTACAGTGCTCTACTATTCACAAAATTATCATTTGCTCCTCGCAAAGCACTCAGGGAGGCCGGTGAGGAACAAGTCAAGCCCATTCTGTGAATCAAGGAACATGTTCTAAGAAGTTGGAACTGTTCATAGTCACCCAATTAGCAAGACATGGAAGTAGCTCCTGAGATTTCAAATTGTTTTTCTCATACACCCTGGCCTGTAAGAGGTCACAGCAAATGAAAACAGTGTGCTATTAGGAGCCACATGAGTGATCACTATTCTGTTTTTCTGTGAAATGTTAGCTGAATAAGAAATGGAATGGAATTTGTCTGCGATGGGACACTAGATGTAGGCACTTAGGGGTACTCTCTTGTCTAATTATCAAAAACTGTGTTAAGAAAGACTAAATTATCATCTTAGATTATGTACTAGTTTGCCTCTAGGGTAGCATAGCAGAATTTCATTCAATTTTGCTTACCTTTCCCAATTTACTCTGCTGGGCCCTGCCCCCTCCTTGGGGAGGAGAAGCCTGCAAACCACAGGTCTCTTCCTCCACCCCCACATACCCTTTGTTACTGGAGCTGTCTGCGTGAGGTATGACCACCTAACTCAAGGGCAGCTAATTACTAGACGTGAATTAGCTGGGTTTTCTCTTGAGACTGTGATGAGGCAATTTTGAATCCTGCCTCAGAAAACCGCTGTACAGCTGGATCCGAAGCAGTGCCAGGGCGAGCAGGAATTATAAGGGAAGATGAGGGACAGGAGTAAACACAAGGGGCTGCTCTGTCATGGGGAAAGAGAAGCAGGAAGGACAGACAAAAATGGAGCCTGAGAGTCTTAACCAGTTTCCATCCTGTCTCCACCAGGCACAGGAACACTTCCTTGAATGGGGTTCTGTGAAATGCCCTTTCCATGCCCCACTGTGGATCTGAACTAGTCTGGGTGGGTTTCTGCTCCTTACCAGCAGTCTCTAATAAGAAGCCGCAGTTAGAACACAGAACAGCTGAAGACTAGGAGGCTGTTAAAAAGAAACTAAATCTCTTTCTTTTAGGGGCGCCTGGGTGGCTCAGTCGTTAAGCGTCTGCCTTCGGCTCAGGTCATGATCCCAGGGTCCCGGGATCGAGCCCTGCATCGAGCTCCCTGTTCCAAGGACATAACTAGTCATATAGCATACGGTTTCCCCTGGTGAACGAACCGTAGCTCCAAATCCCCTTGTAATGAACAGAGTTTACTATTCTGAGTCCATTCTCCACCCTTCCCCAATCCACTTCCAGCTGTAAAGCTCTGAGCAGGCTGCTGGTTTGAATGGGTCACCATCTGTGACATCTTCCCAGTTTGGTTCTCATACTGGTACAGTGTAATTCTCTGCTCACGAGTTCCAGTTCTCAACTGGCCTGTAAGTGCCTTGAGAGCAGGTCCGTGGCTCGTCCTTTATTCCTACTGCGCCTCGCAGCCTGTCTGGCACACGTGCGGGTGGAGTAAGCCAAGGCCCGCTAGCTGTGTCTCCTGAGGATTCCTGGAGACAGTGATCAAGACTGAAACTTTTTCTGTAACAAATCAACTGAGGTCACAACGATGCACACAAATTGGTTTAACCATTTCAATTGAGTGAGCCTGTAACTTTAAAAAAGCCTATAGTTAAAAACAAAGACAACGTGCCATTATCACGTCAGGATTTAAGTATCTGCCAGTTAAAAGGTATATTTCAAAACACTGCCTGGTGTTGGAGATAGGAAAGAGGTTAGAAACCTCAAACTCATTAGGTACAACTCTCATCTTTGGTGAGCTTAGACTGCACAATAACGTCAATACTGAAAAGTCAAAGTAGTCATTTAACTGAAACGACCACACGAGAAAAGCACCACATTCAGCATTCCGGCTGAAGTGGTTAAATGCCAGACCCAGAGCTGCACTACGTTTCCTAGAAACACAGCTTCCAGGTCAAGCAGACACTGGCTGACGGAAACTTAGCTTTGTAAATAAACTACTTCCTCTGATGCACAGTGAAGAACAGTCTCCTCTTTCACGGCTGCACTTTCCCCCTGGAAAAGCTGAGGATGGGGGCTAGAAAGCCATGAACTGTGATGTGACGTCAGAAGTGTTCTGTTGAAGGTCACGGTGTCACTTATTCACCGTATTCTCATTTCAAACAAGGAGAGCAAAGACTTAAGGAGCTAAATCAAGGTGCTACTTTTGTTAATGGAGACTCAATTAATAAAATGTCATGCTGACCGAGGATGGTGTCTGAGGCTACACGAGGTGCCTCCTGCCACTATATCAACGTTTTCTGAATCTCAGGGAAAGAGTGACTCAACTTACTCATCTAGTCACTGATGGAAGTGCTGGAACAAAGACCTATCTGGGTCCATCAGAGGCAGTTCCTTCCTAATCTGCTTACTGCAAAGGAGAGCAGAAGAGCAAGGATGGCCCATCCTGCCTGAACCAATTGATCCAAGAGATGCAAAAGAGAAGAGATAAAGATATGGCCATGTTGTCTCTTCAGTGCGGTGATTGTTAACATATGAACCCTGCACAACAGAGAAGAAAAGCCAAATGAACGCCAGACTCTCACCAATCAGACAAGTTACCCCTCTTCCCAAGGGAAGGGGCAAATAATGGCTAAGAGAGGCAGAAGTGTGGAAGGGAGGAAGAGTTGTCAGAAATTTCTCATTCTGAGGATATATGGGGGTGGGGGGAAATAAGTTTTCTCCCCGAGCAGACTCCCAGGCTAACACTGTGAACATGTTATCATAACATGAAATATGCTGAAAGAAGCATATAAAGATGCTAGCATACCAAAGATGCTGGAGACACACTGTGCACAAGGCTACGTAAGTCCCATGACCTCAAGGCCCTGTGTGTCTATGGATCCCACTTTGGAGATGAAAAATAAATTCTAGCTCCTGTTTCAGATTCACAACAAAGCCCAAGAGAAAGTGAAGGCTATGAGCAGAGGTACAGTGAAAGGCACGTAATCCAGTGCACTGAGACAAATGCAGAACGGAGTTATTACATCTTCCTCTCCAAACCAACATTTCCTCCCAACAGCATGACTCCCCACAGTCTGTGGTCTCCTAAGACAAAGACCTTGGAGTCTTAGAGTCATAGAGGGATAGAGCTGGAAGGCACCTAAGGGGCCACATCAGACTCAGGCCTCTCATTTTATAAATGTTCAAACTGAAGCCCAGCGAGGCTCAATGACTTGTCCGAGTGTACCTAAGGAAGTAGTGGCCGTGCTGGGCGTGGAAGCCAGGGCTCCCGAATGAGCTCCAGCTTTCTCCTTTATTCCTCAAATACACCCATTCACTCCATACTCTCCATCTCCTGGCCTAGCCCATGTGGCCCCCAGCTATTCTCCTCTCCCCATTGCTCCTGTTCTTATCCAGGCCTAGAACTTCAAGATCTTTCACTTGAATCACTGCAACGATGTTTGGGCCAAGACTCCTCTCCATCTGAAATCACGTCACACACTGCCCCAACAGCCATACCCTGCTCTGCTGGGGTGGGGTGCACGGTTTTGCCATTGCTCTTTTCCCTTTGCTGGCATGTTCCACATAGGAGCTGCTCCTTAGCCTTGGTCTTAGAATGGAGGAGAAGGGAGCAGAGCTAAAGCTGATCCACAGTGGACATGTAGTGAGTGAGAGAAAGAAATGTCTGTCGTTGTTGTAGCCACTGAGATTTCAGGGGCATGGGCATCCCCCATACACTTACAACACTGCCTTGCACAAAGAAGACACTCCACAGACCTTTTTTGTTAACTGAGTAAATATATCATCTCATTAATCCTCACAGTAACCTTACTTTAGACACTACCAGCATCTCCATCTTGCAGATGAGAAAACCAAGGCCTAGTTTAAACAGCAGGACTACGGTTCCAAAACCACTAGGTGATGAGCTGGAATTCAGACCCAGAACCTCTGATCCCAAAGCCCACATTCTTTAACCAGTGCATCACACTGATTCCGAGAACTCTTAAAATTATGAGAGTTTGAAACACACATTTGGTTTTTAATAATGGTATTATCTCACTGTTGTCTTATTTCTTCATATATTACAGTCTTGACTATCCCCCACCATTTCCTCTTGGTTGTAAGCAACTGGCATCCTACCACAAGCCTAATCACCTGGGTAAGACTCCGGAAAGACTTGTTTACTGACTGATGATAGCTGATTCATGGCAAGAATCACCTTTCTTATTTCCGGTCCCCTGAGCCAGAAGTCTGGCGTGCGCACTCCACACCTTGACTCAGAACTTCAGCGGCAACATCTTCATTTTAAACAACTTTCAGGTCTCACGGAGACATGCCCTTTGAAGGAGGAGACCACTTCCTTCTTCCCAGATGTCAGCCCTAATCACTCAAAGGCAGGAAGGAAGAGAAACGCCTTCAGGAAAGATTGTTTTAAAAGAAGAAAGAGGAAACAGCCAGGCCTCAAGCTGGGAAAGCAGGAGTCAGAACAAAAAGTCTGTTTATCTTGGGAAATACCTTGTGATGATACATCTGACCTCGCCCCTGCTTTTCCAGACAGTAGCTTGCACTGAGGCTGGCTCAGATGGGCCGCTGTTCTCCAAGCTCCTTGCGCACGCACACACAAGTCTGAAGCCTAATGGGCAGCCGCGGGCACGATGGCACCTCTGCTGCCTGTTACCGGCCAAGGACTGGCAAAGAGCACTGCACAAATCTCTCCAGAGGCTCTGCTGCCACAGTCCTGAGAGCGCAGTTTACTCCCTCCAAAGCTCTCCCTGCCACAACTCTGCCCTCTCAGAAGGCCCAAACACAGCAGATGGGGCAAGTGTGCAGCTTGAAGTGAAAACAGCCAAGAAACTAGCCTCAAATAATTAGGTTAAAGCCCCTCATTAGAGCACATGTCCAAGAGAGACATTTCATTTATTTAATATTAATTTACTAAATATTTTAAATTTTTGTTTATTTGTTAACATATTTATTTTAGTGCAAGCCTACAATGGTGATTCGAGAAGGCAGTAGAGAGAGGTGGCTATCCAGATGGCTCTGGTTCAAACCTTAGCTCTCTCCCATTTACTGGCTGTGTGACCTGGGGCACATTATTCAAATCTTTCCATATTTCATTTTCCTCATCTGGAAAATGGGGACGGTAACAGCCTCTACCCTTAAGGGGCTACTGTAAGAATTAAATGAAATCGTGACACATACACCCTTAGGACAGTGCCTGGCACACAGTAAGCCTTCAATCAGTGTCAGCTATTATGGCCACAATCATTATTATCTAAGGAATGGCCAAAGGCTCATGAGTCCTGGTCAGTAGTCATTCTCCAAGTCTGGAACATGGCAAAATATTGCTCATGCATGTCATTAGCAAATAGTATAACAGTCCTGCCCCGCATTACTGAGAGAAAGAAAAATCAAGCACAGATGCTGCCGGGGCTCATAGGCTGTTGGTGTGACAGAGCACACACCTGATTACAATACAGAGAAGAAAGTGCTAAGTCCAGAGATAAACCATAAAAACCAGAGAGAGGATCAAAGAAGGATTCATGGAAGAAGAGGGAGTGGAGTTGGACCTTGAAGGAAAGGTAGGAGTGGTACGGTTAAAAAGCAGACAGAGAGCTGAGTCTCCATAACAGCAGAGCGCTGGAGGGAAGCCAGAGAAGCCGCTGCTGAAGAGGCAGCTGGGACACTGGTCAGGAGCGTGGCACTAGATCCAGAATGGTGGTGTGTGTGTCCACGAGGCCTGCAAGGAGACTGACTCTTCCCTGTGCTCTTTACTTACCTGAGCATTCTCACAAGAACTTCTCCTTTACGAAATTTCTCCTTACTTCTCTTTTATGTACCTGAAAAATTCCCACTAACACAAAGCCTGAAGGCTCAGGGCAATGTTCACATACATGCAAGGCGCTTAGTAAGTATTCAGTAAGTGGTTTCTATTATGTTAGGTTACTTTGACACAGATCCGACATTTGTAATTTGATTCAGTTCGGAAAGAAGGAAAGGACCTACAGTGGAAGCAGGAAGGCATGATTCTCTCAGCTCCAGACTTTAGAGAGACAGCTTCCTCCACTGAAACTCCTCTTGGTACTACAATCGGTCTCAGCCATCACGCTGGCTCCAGAACCTGCTCCAGGAGGTAACCACTCCTCCCCCTACCTATACTGCTTCCCCTCCATCTGAAGGGGCTAGCAGCAGCAGGTCAGGCTCTTAGAATAATCCAGTCCTTCCTCTTCACCAACAAACCATCCTCCTGTCCTTCTTTTCTGTGAACAGCTAGATTTTACTTATCTGGTAAGGACCTTCATTGCTGCAGGATTCACGCTACAACTGTCAACACAACTTACAGCAACTAGAAATTTCACTGCCTTACCGGTCAGCTTCTATTGAGAAAGAAATGGTTCAGAATGACAAGTGCTTATGTGGGTCCAAGGGTAAGCAAGAAGGCCCCTTCGATGAGGTACAGGGAGAAGGATGCTGGAACTACTAAGACCACATAAAGGCTGAGTAGCCAGGGGCAGAAAGATAGAAGAGTAGGAGTCTCTGAAAGGAGCCCTAATTGCCGGAAGTGTCGACACACAGCGTTTCCGACAGGAGGGTCAGTTCCTTTAAATCAATTTGGTAACTGCAGAGGATGAGGCTTGCCCATCCCAAACAGCAGTAAGGTTAGATCTGGTTGGAGAAATGACAGTGCTACTCATTTATTTAAACACGGGCATGTTCGGAGAAACAAAACAAGACTGAAAATAATCAAGAGAAGACTTTCTTATCGTTAAGGTAGCCTGGGTCAGTGAGCCACCCCTAGATACTTTAGTAGTTGGTTCTAAGCAAAAAGTATGATGCATAAGCATTATTTTGATAGTCACTTGGGAACCCTCTGGCTTGGGCAAGGTGTTCTTTAGGCTAGGGTTTGAGGATGAATGAAAGAGCCTAGGCTTAAGAATGTTAACATTGCCAGTATAGTCTCTGGCAAGCCTTATGGGTATGGAACTCCAGAGCAGCACGGAAGAAAAGTCCCCTACCAGCGCTGCCCTTGAGCAGCTCAGTCTCAGAAAGTCACGCACAGGTTTCTCTTCCATGTCTTTTCAAAGGGTGCATATACGTTTGCTCATTTCATCTCCCCTCACTCCTCCCACTCTGAATCCTATGACCTTGTTATTCTCATTCTGTGGAGTTCTGTGGACAACAAAAGCAGACCCACAAATAACAGCTGAAGGTAGATGACCTGACAAGGTGACAAATTCAGAATGCTCTCAAGTGAATCTAAGGGTTTCCTATTCCAAACCGGGGTTCCCTCCACAACTCAAAATGGATTTTGCAGAACTATTTATTCATTCAAAAATTGAACTGTGTGCCTATGATGTTCCAGGCACTAATATACAGTGGTGAAAAAGGCAAAGCTTTTACCCTCATGACACTTATTTTCTAGTGGGGAAGAAAGAAAATACTATGTTAAATACATAATATATTTTCATGTAGTAACAAGTGTATGCAGAAAATCAAAGCAGGGTATGGACTAGAGATCTAAAGAGGTAATATTTTGGTAGAAGCCTACATAAAGTGAGAGAGCGAACTATGTGTGAAGACCTGGGGATGAACATGTGGGCAGAAGGGAACACAAGCACAGAGGCCCTGAAGTCAGAAGGAACACCACACCTGTTTAAAGAAGCAGGAAGATTCTTCGGGAGAAAGTATATGATTGGACCAGGATGGTGGGGTGGTGGTGTTAAGAAGTCCTTGGATTTGATGTATATTTGGGGGCAAATCTGACAGGATTTGCTGATTAACTGGACATGGAGTGTGAAGAAAAGAGAGATACTGAACACTGATATTGAGACATGATGATACCATTTACTGAGAAGGTGAAGTGAAGGGCAAAGAAGCACACTGAAGAGGGAGGAGAGCATAAGAATTATGTTTTGAACCAAAGTAGCTATGAGAACAAAGGTGAAGAATGTAAGTAAGAAGGCCTTACTTCAAATGGGGCTAACTCTCACCACTTCCAGCTCTAACTGGGAAACCCTGGACAAGTCACTTACTCTCATCCAATCTGCTGATTATGTAATAGGAGGATAGCAAAACCATCTCTCAGTCTTGTTAGAATAAGGAAATGAGAAGTCTATGTGCACCTTTTAAATTGTAAAGGTGCTGAATCAAGGTCAATCTTCTTGTTTCCTTCATTACTTCTGGTAAACGTTTATTCATTCATCTTAAAAAAATTTTTTTGGTATTGATTTAAATGAATATATGAACCTCAAGTTGGAATGCAATAATGTTCTTAACAAATACCATTATAAAAAGACTTTATATCATCCAATTCTGTTTCACTTGTTTAGTGCTTTATACTTCTGAAGGGCACAGAGCATCATTTCCATTTCTTCTTTGCATTTCTTACATATTACCATTCACATATATTATCTCACTTGCTCCTTAATACAGAGTGGGTGCCACTGCCCCAAGATGACTGATGAGGAAATTCAGGGACAGAGAGTTCCATTGAAGGCCTGACATCTTGGTTTCATTGCCTATCTCTCTTGGCCTTTATTTTTCTTTAAAGATTTATTTATTTTGAGAGAGAGTGAGAGAGAGCATGAGTGGGAGGGAAAGAGGGAGAGGGAGAGAGAATCCCAAGCAGATTCTGTGCTGAGCACAGAGCCCGACACGGGGCTCAATCTCATGACGCCTAACCAACTGAGCCACCCAGGCGCCCCTCTCTTGGCCTTTAAATAAAAATACTGTGATCCTGGTGTATAATCCATTTGGCATTAGTGCTTGGTCGTATCAAGGAAATTTCTGAAGTAGAATGCTGAGCACTTCCATAATCTTAGTGAAAAAAAACCACAACTACCCTTGGATGCAGCACTTAACAGTTGGCAAAATATTCTTATATAAGTTATTTTCTTAGTTCCTCCAAATCTGTGATAAGCACATGATTCCTACTGCATGTAAGAGGCACTATCATGTGACAAAAGGATAAGCCTACTTTATACACTGTTTATATCAGTGTACAAACAAACCAAAAATGACCTTGCTCTCCATTATTTTGTATTTAGTAATGCTCCTTGTCATTGTCTGATTCATTCATTTATTCCTTCCTTCAATCAATATTTAAGGGTCTACTCCGTACTAGGCAATGTGCTGGGTGCTTGGTATATACACTGGTACCGCAACATTTTGTTAAAAAGTGAAAGGAGTTACATTAAGACGAAAAGAACAAAAAGCTTATTTATGATGGATATCTTATTTTTAATGAAATTACGGACATCCAAATTGTTTTTTTTTTTTTCCCATGTCAATTTAAAAATATATCCCAGTGGCCCTTTCTAGGCTTCTTTTTCTCAGGAATGTTTATCAGCTTTAATTATCTGAACCCCTGTTAACTACACTTCCAATTATACTGGAAATAAATTACATTAATAATAACAGTTCAAAAATCCCAGTTACTTGAAGTACAATGAGGGGGAGATTTCAGCCTGAAAGATGTGGACTCCTAATATATTGCCTTACATCTCTTTCTGGGTGGCAAATTTTTAGTATCAGGTCTCAACGTATAGTGGAGAATGAGCTACATTCCTCCAGTTGAGGAACATGGCAGCTAGAGTATATTTATGTGACAGGAGTTAAAAGAGCCTTATAATCAGTAAGTTTGGGAATGCTGGGCTAAACAAAGAGACAGGACTCATTATCACAAGGCTTCTCAAACTCTTTATTATACCACGGTACTTGTGGAAGTCCAAGAGGTGGGTCAGCCAGCAGCACGTGCCACACTTACTGGACAATGGAACCCTAGTTGAGAAGGGTAAACTCAACAATCCAAATAACTAGTGTTCAGTCTAATATACCTGGGAAACCTCACATTCGGGGATTTCCATTTATAACCGCGTGTGACATGCATTTTTTTTTTTAAAGTAGGTTGCTGATTCTTTAAGCTTGCAGAGAGTTGAGTAGACAGAACAGATGTATGCCCCTGAAATGTGGAGGAGAGACCAATCGCTATGCGTAAACAAGGACTTTTTTTGGTTTTGACTTCTACTATAGCTCCAACAGCTAGCACTGCTTGGTACATGGCAGACACTTGGTAAAATCTGTTAAATAAATGGATAAAGGGATGAAACTTGCAGAAAGGAAAGAAGGTTATGTCGATTTCAGTATGAGTGGCCACACTGTTTTTCTGTCTTCAATGATTTCAATTTCCATATCCAGACTTCTAGACAGTGCTTAATTTATTTTCTTAGAACAAAAGACTGAGAATTATTCCAACAGCCTTTTGCATCATGACCCTGTACTAATCTAGTAAGAGAAAGGTTACTCTGCTCTTTGTTAATGAACAGCACATTAATGAGAGCTCCTTGAGATAATCCCACCTCTATTATGCAGGCAAAATTACATTTTCTAGCATAATTATTGTGTCAATCGAACTCCCAAATTTTGATATTAATTGTTTCACTTGCAAAGGCAACATCAACTTATTAGAGTTTGTTAAGCCTCTGGAAAATTGAGGGGAAACTCACAGTTTTAAGTAGTGATTATCAACCTATACTTCTCTTTTATTCTATCTTCTGCATATTTTCTTCCCAGCCAGAAGGACTGGGCAAGTTTTATTTCCTATAATTGGTTTTAAGAGAGAAACCAATGGGTTTTTTAAAATGTGTTTTTAAATTACATACCACTTACATTTCTCAGTCCTTACTTGAGACTCTAGGATATAAACTCTTTGAGGACACGGACCTTGAATGTTTTGTTGAAAATTATTCCTGGGACACCTGGGTAGCTCAGTCGGTTAAGCATCTGCCAGAGTCCTGGGATCCAGCTGCGCATTGGGCTCCCTTCTCAGCAGGGAGCCTGCTTCTCCCTCTCCCTCTGCCTGTCGTTCCCCCTGTTTGTGCTCTCTGTCAAATGAATAAATAAAATCTTAAATTAAAAAAAAAAAAAGAAGAAAGAAAACTGTATTCCTGGCACCAAAGACAACACCTGGAACGAAGAAGGTGCTCTCTAGATACTGCTAGATAAATGCTATGTTTCTCTTTCCACAGAGACTCCTCACTTCTGTTGTTGTAGCTGTTATTTAATCTCTACACCCAATGTGGGGCTCAAACTCACAACCCTGAGATCAAGAGTCACATGCTCTACTGACTGAGCCAGCCAGGAGACTGAGACTCAGCCACCCCCACCAAGACTTATCATTTTAAAGTAAAAATCTCTCTCTCTCTCCCTGATCCTCTCTTTCCCTCTCCACCCACCTCCCCCCCCACACACACACGAATACAGGAAAGTCTTGCTACACACTATGACATTTTTTTCCCAATGAAAACTACACAAACATGGAAGTTTGATTAAAATACATCATTAGGAGCACCTGGCTGGCTCAGTCAGAAAAGCATGCAACTCTTGATCTTGGGGTTGTGAGTTCGAGCCCCATGTTGGGTGGAGAGATTACTTAAAAAAATATTTTTCATTAGAGGAGTTCTAAGCCTGCGTATTTGTATATAATGTCCCCAAGTCACCTCCTCTTCCAAGCCTTAACCCATTCTGAGCCACAGAACAAGTTAGGAAGGAACCATAGGGGCGCCTGGGTGTTTCAGTTGGTTAAGCGACTGCCTTCGGCTCAGGTCATGATCCTGGAATCCCGGGATCTAGTCCCGCATCGGGCTCCCTCTGACCCTCCTCCCTCTCATGCTCTCTGTCTCTCATTCTCTCTGTCTCAAATAAATAAATAAAATCTTTAAAAAAAAAAAAAAAGGAAGGAAGGAACCATAATTCATATTTATTCACCTGATCAGCACTGGAGACATAGGATTAATCTATAAGCTAGGAGTGTGTTAGATCTCAGAAGCATGGCAGGATATTCTCCAATATATCTCCTTCAATAATTTTTATGTCGCAGCTGACCTTACCTCCACTAGAAAAAATATTATTTTCCTTTTTACTGTAAATTGTTTGTATCTACTTAAGTCTGATTTTATTCTAGATTGGGACCATGACTTCCCTACAGAGTAATACAGGTTTTATTTTATAAATACAAATCAACAGGACAATAGGATTCAGTACAGTGACTTACAAGCTCTGCCTTACGTTGGGCAAGGTACTGAATATATCAAAGTCCGATATGAAAATAATAAACACCTTTGTGCTAGGCTGCTGTAAGGATTAAATGAGATGGATAATCCACATGGAATGCTTAGCTTACTTTCAATATTACAGTCTCTGAGGGCTTATAGACTAATAGCCACAATGATCAAGTACCTCAACAAGTGCATCGTCTCTACACATCTTCCTTTTTACTCTCTAATAAGCCAGTCTCCCTCATTCCACCCACAGAAGTCAAAACTCAAAACAGGTATGCTTTCTCCCCAAGCACGAATTCTTCCCGCAGAGTTTAGATAGCATTTCTAGATTGCTCCTGGCTGGGTGTTATCATTTAGGGTAGTCATTCCTCTGACCCCCTGCACTTTTATGTAACATTCTTCTTTCCTCATCTGGTTCCTTAAAGAGTCTTGGTTGGGTGGGGACTTGACCCTTCATTTCAGTTTATCAAAAATTCCTAACCAGAGGGGATGAGTGCTGAATTCTAGGGGCATGCTGAGCTGGAGCATCTGTCCCTGGCCTTTTCATCTATGCAGCTTGCCGGTAATTGCTAAGTTTTCCCTCCTGAAACAATTATCCCCCCATTTCTCTCCCTGCCCCCACCCCACCCCCCAGTTAATTATCAGTTCTGGAATTAAACATGCTCGCCTCTCCTGCCGTTGCCATGACAACAGCTGGCCTGCACCTGCCACTGGGTGAACAGTGGCTCTTTTAGAAGAGGCGATGGTAGTTGCTGGCTCGACAAAAGCCAGGGAATAAACTCCTGTTTACCTGTCTGGGGAGAGAAGTTCTGGTTCGTTCCACCTTAGGCATTTTCCTGGCAAGCTCCATCTCAACTTCTGTCTCAGGCAAACTGCTTTTCGCCATTCAACAAAGAAAATGAAAAAATTTCCTGATAAAAATGCCAAATCCCTGTTGGGTTGTCACTTATTCCCAGCCAAGATGTTGGAAGATATGAATCTTGCATCCCCTGAGAAAGGCAGTATAATGCAGTGGTTGAAAGCATAGAATTTTAAGCCTGAGAGATCTGGGTTCTAATCCTGGTGGACTCACTTTCTGACTGTGTGACCATGGCTTAATCATATAACCTCCTGTAATATTAATTTCTTCATCTGTAAAAAGAAGAACGGAGTAACTACAGCTCACAGAGGGGTTCTGAAGCTCTGAAGAATATATGTGGGTCTGGCTCCTATTTATACTGTCCAGCACAGAAGCAGGTATCACTACTGCACCTGAGCAGCTGTCAGCCCCGGACAGCTGTAAAGCCAGGGCAAAGCTGGCAGCGCGGTCAGCTTTCAGCGGTCTCTGCCTGAGGGGCAGTCCCTGTGCAGCTGGGGTGTGACAGCTCGCTGCCCCTCACCTTGAGACCAAGAAGCGCCGAGCAGCCAGGGACAGCTGAGAAATGCTTCTCTCCCGACCTTCACTGCAACTCTCGCAGCTCCTCCTTCTCTGGGCTGTGTTCCTCGTGCTCAATCTCACTTTCCTTTAAATAGAATTGATGGAACCAGAGTGGAAGGAGACAGGTACTCACCAAGGAAACAAAATGCTTTTCCGTTTTACAACCACACTGCAACCTACGGGGAACAATTGGTAGTGGTGCTGGGCGGGGGGCGGGGGGATGAGGCATTTCTATAAGAAAGTGCTTTTCTTCCCTGAAACCCCTGCCTGTGGATAAGGAAGTATTTCTTTTATGAACGTACAACCACTCATAGTTAGGTCCTAGGTCCAAACGAGCACAGGCACATATATGAACACTGCTCCTTGGCAAAGACCTCACCATGTAGGCTACCCAAGTTTTATCTCAGCCTTTGGCCATCTCTCTTAATGTTCTGAAGCTACCTTCCTGGAGTTGTAGTTTTAAAGAAACCTACATTCATTGACTCTAAACTTCTTTGAAAGAGAAAAAAGAAAAAACAACAAAAACAAACCAAAACACAGGAACACACCAGCTTCTGCTCCCAGCATCTGCTACAGATGCCTGCTGCGGGTTTCTGGGTATAGAGGCGAATGCAGTTCAGCCACATGGAGCTACAAAAAAGGGGAAGATCCTTGGAAGCTGTTGGGAAAATGGAATTACTGACCTCTTGCCTGCCTCTCACTGGGAAGAAGTGAGAAGATGCTAGAGGCTAGCAGGTTTCTCCTAAAATGACAAGATACCACTAACCACAATTTCACTGTGGCTGCCACAGTTGAGGGGGCATAAGTAATGACATCAAATTTAGTTATTCTTAAAACACAGACTGGAGTTTTTGTGACTTCCTAAAACTGATTGTTTAGAGCCAGTCCAGAATGGCTATGAAGACAAACAAGGAAGAAGAGAACTAGGCCACAGCCAGACTCTTCAGCACCAGATCTAATTCAGGGACAAATGTAACATCGATTTAATTCTTAAACTAGCTTTTAAAAAATGCCTTTGGTCTTAAATCTATTTGGAAAATGTTGAGGCTTTAGTATTCCTTTTCTCTATTAATTTGGAAGGAACTAGATAACTACTTGCCAAACCTGATTTTAAATTTGAAGGAGGCAGGTGCTGTCAAAATAGGGGTAGAAGATATAAATCAAACAATTTCCCTCTTCAGCTACTTTAGCTAGTTGCTTGTTTTTCCAACTAAAAAAAGAAACTCAAAAGGAGAACACTTTCAATGCTTCATAGCATACCTGCCCTTTAAGTAAACAGAGTGTGCTATTTTGATGGGGAAACTGAGGCACGAAGAAAGCAAACAATTCACCCGCAACAAATCACAAGATGTGACTACAGGAAGAGACCCGTAAGATTCACGATTCTGCCCACTTCTTCTAAAGAAAGGACAAAGGGGTAGTACAAACCTTTTGGCACCTCAGTATAACACGTGAGACCCGCCTCAAGGTGGACTCACCCATCTTTCAGTCTCCTTTCCTGCCATAGCCCAGGTACGCAGTGCCTCAGCATTCCCCACACAGCACATGTGTTCTTCCTCTGAGCTTTCAGGCATGCTGGTCTCTGCTTGGGTGCCCTTCCTACCGTTTCCAACTGGAAAAGCCCCCCTCTCCCCACTCTTCAGGGTCCAGCACAAATGCTCTTTTCTGATTCTCTACTCTGCATTAGTTGTACCCTACTCTACATCCAACATACTCATTATAGAGCACCGTTATGATTAAGAGTCCACATGCTTGAGTCAGACGACGTGAGTTTGAACACCAGTTCTACCACTTTTAGCTGTGCCATCTCATGTATATATAACCTCTCTGCAACTCTAGGTAATGTATTAACCACCTATTAGGACTGCTAAGAGAAATAAATGAGATAATATATACAAATGTTTCGAGGAAAACCATAGCATGCAAAGTGATATTCAGGCCCCTTCTACTGGGCCTTTCATTTTTCTTTTCTTTTCTTTTTTAGCATTACGAAGCCAGAAAAGGCAGGCAGATGCATGTTAGAATACAGGATGCTCCTTGCCAGCATTTCTAGTGTGAGACAGATGGAAGTAAACTAGAGGCACCTTGGCTGAATTTTCCAGCTGTGAATGGATTCTCTGGTTATATACCAATATGCACAAAATAAAATAAAGTGACTATCACAGGTAAATTTCTGAAAAGCAATTACTTTAGCAAAGGAGGCTTGCTTTTATTATAGGTAGGCAGCATAATGCATAACATAGCTTTATCCTTCGTCTGGATGAGTAGAGGATAAATAATTGATATCAGCAGGGGAAAACAAAGTCAGCCCAGGTTCCGAAACAGGGAAATGTGATCAAGAGATTCTGTACGCTGAAGGCCAACTGAGATACTGGAATCCCACTTCTGTGTAATAAACAGCCCTGACATCTCCATTCCATGCCACAATTATCAGAGCCATGTTCTTTGGCTTCTAGCTAGGTCTTCCGAAATGAAGACAATGCAAAAACCAAACCAGGAATTTGAAATCAGGGGACAAAAGAAACCTAAGTGTATCACTGACTTAGTTCCTTTTTATGTTTCCAAACTAAGTTGTCAAGAAGAGAAATGTCATATCTAATTGACTTAGTTTCTTTTTATGTTTCCAAACTAAATTGTCAAGAAGAGAAATGTCGTATTTAAGAACACATGGTTATTATTTGGGGGAGGGGGGAGAGTACCTAGTATACAGCCCCAAGAAAATTTTTAAAGAAACAAAATTGAGAATATTTTTTAAAAATCTACTAAATTACAGAATCTATAGGCAGATTCCTTCCACTCCATATGTGATATGACTATTGCTTCACACAACGTTAGCCCAAAAAAACTGGGTGGGGAGCAGGGGAAAGAAAGGCTAGTGTTTACAGGGAAATAAAAACAGCCTACAAAGAGGCAACGAGGTTGAATGACTAGCCCAAGGTCTCATAGTCAGTCTCAGGCAGACCAAGACCAAGAATAGAATAGGTCTGCTGACTCTCCTTGAGCTCCTACTCCTTCAGAACTCGCTGCCTGTTTGATCACAGACTCAGCATGGGTCAGATTCACACTGATCTCAGCAGGAGCTTTCTGCCTGAATAAGAGCCAGCTCTGAAGATAAAATATTCTACAGAAGTCCCAAATATGGTTGTTACTATTAAAAAGCCATTTCCCTCTAAGTTTAAGAAAAAAAAAAAGCACAGAAAATCTTAATAGCAAATCAAGATTTAATACTGATCTTGCTCCTTTTTCCTCTGAGCACAAGGGTTTCAGGGTCCTTCCCTCTATGACTTCCTCCCACTACAAAACAGCTTCGAGGCAGCATATCCTACTGCCACCCCCTCTCCTCGAATATATATTATTTCTCAGCAGGCTCCAGTAGGAGTTGAGGAGCCAATCTGTGAGGGAGTGAACACAAGATCTCCCATAATAGCACAGAGAGACAGAAAATTGCTGCCAAAAGTGTAAATTGCTTTTTTTTTGCTTGGGGAAAAAAAAAAAAAAACCACTCTGGGCTTCAAAGACACCCTCTTAAAAGATAACTCCATGGTGGTTAATATCCATATTCTACAGATTAGGATTTCTGTTCGTCCATGCCCTCCAAGAATCCTTGCCATCTATGTAACTAGAATGGATCTGAAGAGTAAACCACCAAACACAGGGGCAACAGGCAGGGAATTCTGCAGGGTCAAAGGAAGGCTTGGCTGTCTGCTCCCCAGGGAGTCTGAAAGTACTCCTTTTGCTGCTGACCCTGAAAGGGCACTGTGTGAGGGTGAAATGAAGAAATACCCCTTTATAATGACAGAGGCTAAGGAAAGGAGAAGTAGCTTGCAGAAAACAGAGGCCCTAGCAAGTCAATGTCAAAGCAAGTGAGACCTCCCAGGTTAGAGAAATAAGAGCAAAGCAATCCTCTGAGAGTATGCGTGAATCCTCCTGGCTTTCCTTCAGGGTCACAGAAAGAAATGCGCTGGCAGATGAGGGCAGGTAGGGGTAGACAGTCCAAACAGCGGTGGAGGGCATGAACCCTGAAGCCAGAGTAGATTCAAATCCTAGCTCTGCTACTTACTGGCTCTGTGATCTAGGGCAAGTTAATCTTTCTGAGCATTAATTTCCTCATTTTACAAGTGAGCTAATAATTACATCATAAGCTTTACATGAGGATTAAATGAGAAGTGATATAAAATACCGTACACAGTAAACCTTCAATAAATGATAGCTATGATTATTGTTATTTATCAGCAGGACAACTACACAATAAAATTCAGGACCAGGAACAGACATGACCAACAGCACAATATTGGGACGCTTCACATCAAATGGCTTGGGGAATCAGAACCAAAAGGAGGAAAGAAGGCAGGGAGGCTGGCAGGAGGGAGGACACAAGCTCTATTATAGACAAATATGTACCCATAGCACGATTTCCCTTTGTTCCTGTGGAGTGGCTGGAGCGCAGTCTCACTGGACTTGGGTGCGGATGGTGGACAAGCGGCTGAATGGAAAGAATGCCAGCAAGGGAGACACAAGTGTCCCAATCCAAGAGGCCTGGACACAGAGTCTCCCAATTCATTCTCTTCCATCCCCTGTGCAGGCACACCCACACTTCCCTTCATTCAATACTTTCATTCAATACTTTCAGCAATACAGAAGCCTCTGGAACAAAACTCTGGCTTATTGAGATGGAAAACGTGTATCATAAATGAGAGAATTTCAGATCAAAGGCAATCTGCCCTGAAGTGTTAATTGGAATTAACGGAGACAAATGGTAGTCAACACAAACTGAATGGAACCAACAAATATAAATTTAAAGTTTAAAAAGAAAATTTGACTTCGTTTTCTTCTTTCTGTCAAATTAGAACATGCTCTTCATTGTACCAAAGGGTTCATTATACCAAAAAAGGGTTCTGTCATTGTACCAAAAGAGGATTCTATCAAGTCCTGGTATAACAGATTCCCTGCTGACATCCACGATAGCCTAGCTCGAAGGAGACAGCTTGATATTTTGGTTGCTAGTAAAGAAACTCTATGCTTCACGACTATCTTGTCAAAATGACATGAAGGTATCTGCAATTAAACTCTAAAACCAGTACCTACACTAAATAGTATCTTTGAAGCAAGTTAATCTCTTCATAAAGTCCCTGTATTCTTCTACTCAACGTGACTCTGACATGTAACCATGAAGACAAATGAGTGTGTTCATCCTAATCAGGTTCCTCTAAGCTACATGACATCTGCTAAGGTGTTTTCATTACACTGGTCTTGTCTGAACGCTCTTTCTGGGGAAGAAGAAAGTCTAGGGCTCTGTTTGGCCTGGATTTTAAGGAGCTAGAGCTAGTCTAGACAGTAGGAGAGATGGGAGTGCCAAGGAGATAATTTAGAGTCTGTCGAAACCAAAGGTCTGTGCAAAATGGTAAACACCTGGTCAATAACTAGAAAAGATGTGGATTTAGGCTCCCATCATCACTACTTTAGTCTAACTAGTCTCCCACCCTCTGGTGTTAATCCACTTCCAGTTAAGGCAGGGGAGACTTCCAAAATGCAAATCTACTCAGGTTAATTCCTGTTTACAATTCTTTTAAGCTTTCCCATTGCCTGCAAGACAGAGCTCAAACACCTTAGAAGGCCTATAAGGCCCTAAAGGATCTGGATTCTGCTTTCTTTCTTCCACTCTTCTCTTGTCTAGAGCTTCTGCACAAGTTGTTCCATCTACCTAGAACAACCCTACCCCCTACCCCCTGCTCCTCCTTTGCCTGCCTTCTCATCTTTCAGAGCCCTGTTTATATATGACCTTTTAGGGTAAGCCTTCCCTTACCCTCCAACAACAAAGCAGCCTAAACTTCCCTCAATCATAGCACTTGTCCCACAGTATAAGGGCCCAGTGATATGCTTATTTCTCCCACAAGGACAGGAATACTGGGTACTATATACCCAGTGAGTAACACAGTGCCCGACACATAGTAGGTCATGAGAAAAGAAAGGGAGGGAGTGGAAGGAAGGAGAGAGGGAGGAAAGAAATGAACTGTAATTCCGAGGGAGCCTGTTCCTGAGAACGGCTGGAAGGTGAATTTGAAGAAATTCCCTGAGGCTTTGCAGTTCTAAAGCAGGGTGCCTGTGGCTTTAGCCACAGTAGACAAGGAGCTAGATCTAGGCTGAGAACCATAGTTCTCAAAGGAGAGAAGCACCAAGAGATGCAGATGTGGAATAATGTCTGGCACCAAGAAACTGGCAGAGGGTGTGGGGACGGAGAAGGAAAAAAGAAGAAACTTTCTTTGTTGGTTTATAAACCAAAGGACTGAATTTTGGTTCCAGTAAGGTAACCTTGGACAATTCATGTACCTTCTTCCAATGAGAAATTTGAACTAGATAAGTGATTTTCAAACTGAGTTCTTTGGAACCCTAGGTTTCTGCAGAAGCCCCTCAGGGTCTATTGTATTGAAGAGAGAAGGTTCACCAATGGATCTGGCCCCCAACTTTAGCCAGAAAAAACTCTTTGTATACTGGGGTTCTACTTAAAGCTCATTTAAAAAAAAGGGGGGGGCCACTTCTGCTAAAACTAAAGCTTGAATAGCAGCGGCCTAACTGAACTCTCTGACACTTCCCAGCCTGAACAGTTCTTGATCCTATGTGACACAGGACCCACCTGCACATTTTATTTTACTTTGTACAAATGCCCCTTGACTGTGTGGATGGCAAAGCTGCAGCATTTCCTAGAGCCTGTTCTCACTGAGCAGCATGACAGCAAAAGTAAGGAAACCAAACTCCAGGTTTACTGCAAGGCTGAGGCAATAATGAAATACACTTTCACATTTCATGTGGTGACACAGAAGCAGAAAGGAGCATCTTCTTTTTCCTAAACCAAGTTAAGAAACGTAATACCTATGACCTAGGATTCACGGTATCAGTGTCTCGAGTCAGATGCAAAAATGTTATACGTCAGAAACAAAGAATATTGGACCCAAAGCCCATTAAAAAAGGCAATCCAATTCCAGTCAAGAAAGAACAATGCAAAAGTTTATCTAGGCAGTCCACCTGATAGCCTAATTACCATTTAAATATAGTGCCTACTCTTCCGAGCAAGGTATTCTGGAGTTACTGTCATTACATACTTTAAAGTCTACCTTTATCTGAAGGTTACAGGCAGGAAATGGCACAGATGGGGAAGGAGATGGGAGTCTTACAAAATAAGATTTTCAAAGCCCTGACTTAAGATGTTGATCCCTTTTCTGTGCTGTTCTTTGGCTGTCCATATTTCATGGGGCATTAAAAGGCCACAAATGTCACTCTACTTCAATTCTGAGAATAGACAAGCAGCAATAATGTGATCTTACCTGGGTCCTTCCTCGTCACCCTGAAAGAAACAGAAAGAAACAGCATTAGAAATCAACACTGGTAGAGACAGATTTAGGTTTCTTTCTTTTCCCTCCCCTCTTGCAACCTGAAAGCAAGGCTTGTGCATTTACTTTAACACAGACAAACCAGCAGATGTCCAAGGGCTAAGACCAGGGCTAATATAATCCTATGCTCGAACTGTCCAGCAGAGATCAACTGATAATTTGCCTTTGCAAGCAGGTAAGTGAATGCACAGACCTAGGAGGCCTAAATAATAGCCTTGCCTTTTTATTTGTATGGCTGGCAGTATTTAGTTCTGAGCAAACTGAGAACCCAAAATAGCAGCAGGTCTTAGGCAAAAGCTGACCAGCTCCAAAAGCATCAAGCTGTTTCCTTCAAAGAGTCATTTCTGTCCTGGGCTAGCATTTTTCTCTCCAAATATGAACATAGCAACTCTAATATAGGGCACACTGTGGTAAAAAGGGCACTGAACTGGGACTCAGAAAATTGGGACTCTAGTCCAAGCTCTATTATTTATTAGCTATGTGCCCTTGGGCAAGTTAATTAATTAATCTGAACCTTGGTCTTCTCCTTTATAAAAGGGGAGCTCTGGCATTTGATGATCTACAACATCCCTCAGCCCAACACTGGCTTTTCACTTTTTCTCATTCACTGTCTATAAAAACAATGTGTGAGGGGTAGCTGTCCAGGTACTGCATGCTCTGAATCTAACTTCACCGGTGATCAGAGCAGAGTCCTTTGACTCTCTTCTTGTGATCACACAAAATTTTTCAAATGATTCTTAAGCCTTCTCCACGGGACCTCACTCCTTCTTTTGGTGATGGGGTATTTTACATCCTTCTTTTTAGCCTTTCAGGGTTGGTCTCAATGGAGAATGTATCTCCTAGTTGTTAACTCCCCAGAGCACTTAATCAATTTGATTGTTCCTATAGGTATAAAGAATGAACTCTGGAGTCAGACACTCTAGGTTCAAATCTTGACTCCATCACTCATTTGCTGTATTACATTGGTCACGTTATTTTGCCTCACTTAATTTTAATTTCCTACTTTGTAAAATGGGGTAATAACCGTCCCTGTATCATAGGACGAAAGGAGGATTAAATGAATTAATATGTATAAACATCAAGCACAGTGCCTAAGACACAGGATGCACTTAATAAAGGTTATTATCACTATCAGTAACAATTCAGTATGATAAGCTACTATAGGTCAACACTAAGGGTAAAAGATAATAACTTAACCTAGGAACTCCCATTCAGGAACAGGGGAAACACAGGAAGAGAAAGAAAATGAATTATGTTAAGGGCTCTACCAAAGACATAAACAGAATGTTTGAAAGTCAGAAGGAAAGTGATAAACACAGCCTCTTCTGGAGAAAGGGGAAGGGAGGGCTTCACAGAGGTGACATTTATATTGGAACTTAAGGGATAAGCAGGACTTCCCCAGGTTGGCAACAGAAGATGAGTGGGAAGGGCACTGGACAAGCAAGAGCAAACGCACAGCAATGTTTAAAAAAAAAAAAAAAAAAGTATGTTAAAGGAATTTTGAGTTTGAGGATACTAGAGAATGGGGATGTGTTTATGTGTGTCTCGGACAGGGGTTGTGGCGGAAGTGGCCGTGGTGTGGGGTTGGAGGGTTGGTAGTGCAACTGAAGTAAAGGGAGAGTGCCAGGGCAGAAGCATCTAAGGACAGTTATAGCTAGAAAGGTGATTTAAGTCAGATTATACATTGGAGGTTGGATAAGGAGGGCTTTTAGTAGACTGTTCAGGATTTGCAGTACTGGTCAGGGCACTAATCATCCACACTCTAATGAGAGAGAAGTGGGGCGGGTAGTGCAAGGAGGGTATAGGGATGGTGGGAGCTTTCTTTCCATTTTGAATGACTGGCATGTCTTATGGGAACTACAATCTAGTAAGAAAAAATTCATATAATTTAAATTTGAGCTACATAACTATCAGTGACTTAATTAAACCTCAACACAAGTTTTCAATTATCTTTGGATATTCAAACATAATTGTCTAGGAGAACCTTACGGAAAAAAGTATCCAAACACTCTCCTGTGATTTAGAGTGAGTCCTCACAACTGTAAATCTTGGCACAGTGGTTAAGAGATGGACTTTCTGATTTAGAGAAACATGGCTTCAAATTTACATTCATCAATTCCAACAGCAAAGCTTTTGGCAGTTTGCCTTAACTTTTCCAGGTTCAGTTTCCTGATCTACACATGGAGATTCTAATTCCTACCTTACAGGGTGGCAATACAGATTAAAATAAATGAGAAAATATGTAAAACACTAAGAAAATGTTTGGTACATTATAAATGTTCAACAGATGGTGCTCATTATTGTACTTTCCCTGAATTAATTAATAACGTCTCTAGGGAAGAGTGAGGAAGGACAGAGAAGATGGGACACAAGACTGTGCTTCACATTCATCCATTTCTACAGCTTATAGATACGTGGCTGTTCAGAAGCAATAATCACTATCACAAAGCATGCGGGAAGACCAGGGTGAGAGTTTCACTGTTAAGGAATGAATAAATGAATGAAAGAACAAACACACATACATATGGCAATTCTGAATAGGGCAGCAGACACTCAGAAGATTGCTAATCTTCCTTGTAAAAGATGTGCACGCTATTCCCTCCTATTCTGAAAGCCTAAGCTAATTCCTGTCCATTCTGGAAGATCAAGCCTCATTTGGAAATTTTTTTCTCACTGACAGACTGAGTGGAGTAATCCTACTCTGTCCTCCACAACTGTATGGCTCATACTCCTAGGCTGGTACTTAAAGCAGAAAACCAAGTGACAGCAGCATACAGTGTCTCCCTCTTTGGATTTCAATTCCTTGAGAAGAGAAACTGTACTGTTAATCTCTTTATTCACTGTACCTTACACAGCATAAGGCACATAATTAATAATTATTCAAAAATGGGGCACCTGGGTGGCTCAGTCTGTTGAGCGTCTGCCTTTGGCTCAGGTCATGATCCCAGGGTCCTGGGATCGAGTCCTGTATCAGGCTCCCTGTAGAGCAGGGAGTCTTCTTCTCCCTCTCCCCTCTACTCCTCCCCGTTGCTCATGCATTCTCTCTCCAATAAATAAAAAAAAAAAATCTTAAAAAAAAATAACAATTATTCAAAAATGGAAAGGAGGGAAGGCAAGATATAAGTAGGATTTAAGATTAATTTCTACCCCCCCCCCCCGAGTAAATCTTGGTTTCAGACAATATTAGAACTGAAAGTTTGCTAAATACCAGTTTCTATTTAAATGACTTGTCAGGTTAAGCAATGTTCCCAAATCCCTCCATCAAATATCCTCAACGCTCTTGGCTGGTAGGCTACATTCTAGTATCTTACCACCTTGTTTCTACTTCCACCAGTGGAAATGTCTGTTCACCAAGAAGCAGATAATTTTGTTCCTAAGGCTGTTTAAATCAGTTGAGCTTGTAATTATGACAACACATTTTATTAAATAACAAAAAGTGAATGCAAGAGGGAAACACTGCCTCCATGAAAACTAAGCTGAATGCTTCCAAAGCATTCAATAAAGATGAGTTACTTAAAAATTGCTGTCAACTTTGGGGCGCCTGGGTGGCTCAGTCGTTAACCGTCTGCCTTCGGCTCAGGTCATGACATGATACTAGGGTCCTGGGATCGAGCCCCACATCAGGCTCCCTGCTCAGCGGGAAGCCTGCTTCTCCCTCTTCCATTCCCCCTGCTTGTGTTCCCACTCTCGCTGTGTCTCTGTCAAATAAATAAATAAAATGTTTAAAAAAAAAATTGCTGTTAACTTTGATGTAGGTGAGACACATGCAAAATATTAGAAAAAATAAGGTATAAAAGTCTAGGATTCCACATTCAGCTTGCTTTGAATGTTATCCTGAAATTGGACCTTATAAACAGTGCAGTATAGATGTGGTTTATGGCAGAAACATAACATTCCACTCCAAGCGGCAAACCCGCATACTCAAAGGCCTGAGTCAAAAATCAAAGAAATATACAGATAGATATTTCAAGTTTAAAATAAATGTTTAGGATATGCACGTATCATTTTTAATGATTTGCTCATCTGAACTTTTCCTAAAATTATCTCACATAGTTCAGTACTCTTCTCTCAAAACTAGACAAAAGATGGAAGTACTCATGACATGCAAATAAAAATAAACACCATTTTTGAGTACTTGACTTTGGCAAAGAAGTTTATAAAATTCAGGCAAAAAAATGAGAGACTGTCAAAACTGGTGATGAAAATATACACTGATGTAACTGTTCTGGGAATAGTTAACAAATATGTACAAGAGCCTAAGAAACGTCCATACTTTTGACTCAGTAATTACGATTTATAAACAAAGGCATGCACTATAATGTAATAAATAGCAGTAAGGAAGTTGGAAAAAACTTAAAATTACATAAAAGTTAAGTTTGTATCATTGATTCAGGATTCAAACATTATGTTTATTAAGAATTTCTGGTAATACGAGGAAAATTTTAAATATACTGTTAAGAAAAAAATATCATGAGGGGATGAAGATATTAACTAACCTTACTGTGGATATCATTTTGCAGTATATATGTGTATCGAAATAATCACACTGTATACCTTAAACTTATATATATGTCTATTTTCTCTCAATAAAGTTGGGGAAAAAAACAAAATACATACACAAAAAAGAAAAAAAAAGGAAAAAAATAACCCAATAATAACCATCAATTTAGTGTGTTTACTTTCTGCTCTGTCTATAAGTTTTTAGCATTCCAAAATGAATAAGAAGGAAATAACTTTATTTAGTTATTTGAAGAGGAGAAACACCACATCTCATTAGATCTGGGGAATAGTACTGAAACTTGTCCTGTATGCTATATTCTATAAGAGGACCCAAAAAGATTTATTAAAAACACATTTTTAAAAAGAAATGTCATCAGGAAACCTTGTAATCTCTGGACTTCTTCAACCAGAAGCTCTGTGATTCTGCTTAGCCTAGTCAAATTCATCTGTACTAAAGATTTCTTAAAACATATTGTGTTAATGGACTGGTTTTAAAATGATTTTCAGATATCAAAGGCAAATAGTACTTGAGCAGGTGGACTATTTACAATTTTTGTTTTTAGCAGCTTTACTGAGGTATAATTTATAATACCATAAAATTACCTGTTTTAAGTGTATATTCAATGACTTTAAATTTACAGTTATGCAACTATTACAAACTTGCTTAAAAACTATATATATACAGATATAAAATTATGATTATACTTTCCTTAATTTCTTTAGAAACATATGATTGTTTAAAATTGTAACTGTCTTGCAGTATTTATAACATGTAGATTTTCTACTTGACAACTATAACAAAAGGGCATAAAAAGAGTGTTAATTGGCCTATATAGTTTCAAGCTATCTACATTTTTTTTTGAAGATTTTATTTATTTATTTGAGAGAGAGAGAGCAAGCGAGAGAGCACAAGTAGAGTGGAGGGCAGAGGGAGAAGCAGGCTCCCCGCTGAGCAGGGAGCCCAACATGGCACTTGACCCCAGGACTCCCAGATCTTGACCTGAGCCAAATGCAGACGCTTAACCAACTGAGTCAACCAGGCGCCCCTCAAGGTATCTACATTTTATGTGAAGTTGTACTGTATTAATTTTTAGTAGACAGAAAATTAAAGGATTTCTATGTATATTATATATGCTACATATATTATAATACATATGTTATAATCCACACAGAAATCATTACAAAATAAGAACAAAGTAATAGAGCTAAAAGGTCAAAAAATGTATTAAAATGGAATTCAAATAACTGTTTCAAAAGTCTAAAAGAAGGCAGGAAAAGACAAGAGGAATAGAAATAGAGGGACAAGCAGTAAACAAATCATGAAATGGCTGACTTAAATTTAACCATATTAATAATAACATTAAATGTTAATGGACTGCACACTTCAATTAAAAGGCAGAGATTATCAGAATGGATAAAAGATTATAAGAACCCAGCCATATGCTGCCTAGGAGACAAACACTTTAACAACAGACCAAAAACAAATTGATGGGGACATACCATGAGAGCAGTAAGCATAAGACTGGATCGGCTCTACTAACGTTAGATAAAACAGACATGAAGACAAACAGTATTATCAGAGAAAAAGAGGGACTTTCGTAACGATTAAAGGGTCAGTTCATCAGAAAGACAGAACAATCATAAGTATGTATTTGCTTAAAGAGACTTTCAAGATATCTGAAGTTGATAAAATTAAAGGGAGAGATAATTCCTTAATCATCCTTAGAAATTTAACACCTCTCAGCAGTTGACAGAACTAGGCACAAAAATCAGTAAAAATATAAGTTATTTGAAAACCTAATTGATATTTAATAGAACACCACACCCCAAACTATAAAATAGGTGCACAAATGCATTCACCAAGATAGACCATATGCTGGGCCATAAAACAAATCTTAATAAATGTTAAAAGCTTGAAACCACTCAAAACATGTTCTCTGATCACAATGGAAAAAATCAGAAATGATTAACAGTATGACATGTAAGAAAATCCCTAGTATTTGGAAACTAAACAAGACATAAATAATCAATGAGTAAAGAGAAAAAAAATCAAAGTAAATGAATAATATTTCAAACTGAATGATAAGTGAAAATAAAACATTGCCAAAGTTTAGGATTCAACTAAAGCAGTGCCTAGAGAGAAAAGTATAGCTTTGAAAGCTGACATAAAAAAGTAGTAAAATCAACCATCTACAAAGCTAGAAAAAAGGACAAGTAAACTCAAAATAAGCAGAAAAAAGGAAATAAGAGCACATATAAACAAAATGGAAAACAAAGAAAAAATTAGCAAATCAAAAAGTTCTTTAAGACTAACAAAATTAATAAAATGGTAATTAGATTGTCAAGGAAAAAAGAGAAAATCACAAATTATCAACATCAGAAATGAAAGATGGGTTATCATTCTAGATGCTACAGACAGTTAAAAAAATCACAAGAAAACAGTATGAACAACTTTACACTAAAAAGTACAACTTAAATAAAACCAACAAATTCTTTGAAAGTTACAACACAAATTTAAATAACACAATTTAAATATAACACAAATTAAAATTTAAATAAACATGAGATCAAACAAAATTTGAATAGCTCTATATTAAAGAAATTAAATTGGTTATCAAAAACCTTCACATAAAGAACTCCAGGACAGATGATTCTGCTGGTAAATACTACCAACTATTTAAGGGAGAAATAACACGAATTGTACATAAACTTTCAGAAAATAGATGACAAGGGAATACTTCTCAGCTTGTTTTCTGAAGCCAGCTAACCCTAATACCAAAGCCTGACAATGATGTTATAAAAATATAAAACTACAGATGAATATCCCTCATTGAACACAGACCTAAAAATCTTTTTAAAAAATTAACGAATTGAGGGGCACCTGGGTGGCTCATTCCGTTAAATGCCTACTTTTGGCTCAGGTCATGATCCCAGGGTCTTTGGATGGAGTGGGCTCCCTGCTCAGCGGGGAGTCTGCTTCTCCCTCTCTCCTCCCCCCCACCTTGTGTTCTCTCTGTGTCTTTGTTTTCTCTCAAATACATAATATCTTTAAAAAAAATAAAATAAAAAACTAACGAAATGAACCCAAATTATACATAATAATGAAGTGGGAGTTTATTTCAAGAATGCAAGGTTGATTTAACATTGTAAAATTAACCAATATAATCAGCCATTACAATAAAATAATGAAAAAAAACCCCATATAATCATTTCAATAGATATAGAGCAAATATCTTATATATACTACATTCATTCAAATTATTGTTCCCCATAGCTAATTGTGTCATTTCTCTCTGGCTAATTTGCTTTCAAGACTTTTTTCTTTGTCCTTCCTTTTCATTACTTTGATTTTGATGTGTCTAGGTATGGATTTCTTAGAATTTATCTTGCTTGGGTTCACTCAACTTCTTAAATCTCTAAGTTTATATCTTTCAACCAAATCTTAGAAGTTTTGAGCCATTATTTCTTCAATTTTTTCAGCACCGCAATCCTTTTCCTCCCCTACTGACATGGGTGACGTGTACGTTAGATCTTCTTTCATTGTCCCACAGGTCCTGAAGACTCAATTTCAGTTAGTTTTCAATCTTTTTTCTTGGTTGTTCAGATTGGATCTCTATCTTCAAATTCACCAATTCTTTCCTCTCTTATCTCCAATTTGCCACTGAGCCAATCCAGTGAATCTTTTATGTCAGTTATTGTATTTTCCTGTTCTAAAATTTTCATTTGGCCCTTCTTTATATCTTCTACTTCTTTGCTGAGATTTTTATTTTTCATTTGTTTCCAGAGTTTGTTATTGCTAAGTCATTTTCAAAACAGTAGCTTTAAAATCCTTGTCTAATAATTCTATACTCTGTGTCATCTTGGCGGTGGCATCTTTTCTCATTAGATAGTCTTTTCTCATTAGAGTTGAGATTTATTGGTTCTTGCTATAATGACTGATTTGGGACTGTATCCTGAACATTTTGAGTATTTAAGAATCTGGTTCCTATTTAAATCTTCTATTCTAGCAAGAAGTCAACATATTTAAATTCAGAACACCTGTCCTATTACGTTAATTGAACACTGTGTGTCAGCTATACTTCAATTTAAAAAAATAAAACAAAATAAAACGAAAGTAAAAATGATTTAAAAAAAAAGAAGAAAGAAGCAGAACACATGTCCTGGATCAGGTTTGTGGATTGTGGTTCAAATATCAATATAGTTTAAATGATTCTGCAATGCTATTCTGATCTGCCCCCCTCAGATGACAAAACTCCATGCTATCATCTCCACAGTGCTGGCTAGGGAGAAGGAGGGTACCAACTCATTACTATAGGACAAGAGTGGAAGATAAGGTTCTACTCACTGACCCAGTTGGGGATATACACTGCCTAGTTAATGCAGGGGTGGGAGGGAGGAGTTAGAGCTCCATCTACAGTCTCCAAAGGGGAGGGATACTATTTCCTTCCTGATACTGCAGGGCAGGGGTAGAAGTAAGAGTTTACCTTTAGGCTCCAAGGGAGACAGGCACCACTGACTCCTGAGAGGGGCAGGGGTGATGACAGAAGTCAGACTTTTACCTAAAGGCTCCAGGGAAAAGGAATGATAACTCATTACTGCAGGAGAAGACAACAGATAGGTTTCCACCCCACTGGCTCCACTCCTGCAGTGCCAACTGGGGCTGGGAAAGGGTATAGTTTTATTCATGGTGTGTTTCCAGAATAGGCAGGATTGGTCAAAACATTTCTCTATAGCTGAAATGCCCTTTTCCTAGTTCTTTGGCTACAGAGAGCAGGCTTTTCTTGGAGATTTTCTTTCTGTCTGTGCTCATTATAGTTTCCAGTTTGCAAGGCACCCAGGCCAGGATATACACAGGAAGCAAGAAAAATCCCAGGGAACTCACTGCCATGTAGTTCCTCAAATCCCAAGATCCCTGGTCAGAACCATCTTTTCTCACTTTTGAGAGTCTTCTGGTAGGTGACTTAAATATTTTGTCCAGGGGCGCCTGGGTGGCTCAGTTGATTAAGCATCTGACTTCGGCTAGGGTAACGATCTCAGGGTCCTGGGATCAAGCCCTGCGTTGGCTTCCAGGTCAGCGGGGAGTCTGCTTCTTCCTCTCCCTCTGCCCCTCCTCCCGCTCATGCTCTTTCTCTCTCAAATAAATAAAATCTTTTATAAATATACACATATATACATGTATTTTGTCCAGGAATTTTTGTTGTGATTAGTGGAAGTAATAAAGTGAAATATGTTTACTCCATCTTGTTCAGAATCAGTATCTGCAATCCGATTTTAAATGCATCAAAAAAATAAGATGCATTAAAGAGTGGAAGGCTGGAAAGACGGCTATGTGTAAATCATGATTCAAGTATATTAAAATGTTAATGGAAGAATCTAGGTGGAAGTGTATGGGTGTAATCTGTAAAATCTTTTCAACTTTGCTATATGTTCAAAAATTTCCGTAATAAAATGTTGGGAGGAAGACTCTTTTGGCCAAATACGAAATGCAGGTGATTAAAAAAAATCCGTAACATGCAAAAGGAAGAAAAGAATTCCTCTGCTGAGTGAAAAAGAGGTACTGGAGATTTGAACTGATCAGTAAATTACTAGATTAGCTGGAGCGAGAGGCTATCAGATGAGAACAGTTCTTTGTAAAAGCTCTAGCCAGCTGAATGCTACTTTTTGTCTTTAATAGCTTATTTTGTCCACAGCCTGGTCCTTTGGCCTTGCCAGTTTTGCATCCCTAGGAGTAATTCCATCAGAGTTAACAAGCATAGCGCAGTTGAGCAGATGAAGCGCTTAGAGGATGGTTAATACTGGGGAGGGACTAAATTCATTACTTGAAATGAAAATAAAAGAGAGGGGGCTCGCTCTCAAAAATAAATCTTTATTTTTGAAAAAACAACCTACTCAACACAGAGAATAAATGTGGGGTTCCGATTTGGGGGGAATTTGGGACACAGTCATGCCATTGATCCCTTTGAGTTAATTCTGGTTGACTTTTTTGTTTAAGACACAAAGTGACCACCTCCACACTATAAAAGGTCTCAGGAGAGCGCCTGGGGGGTCAGTCAATTAAGCGTCTGCCTTTGGCTCAGGTCATGATCCTGGGGTCCTGGGATTGAGTCCCACATCGGGCTTCCTGCTCAGCAAGGAGTCGGCTTCTCCTTCTGCCCCTCCCCCGACTCGTGCTCTCTTACGCTCTCTTTCTCACAAAGATAAATAAATCAAAAATCTTTAAAAAAATAAAATAAAAGGTCTCAGGAACACAGAGCCGTCTAGGGCACTGATTCTCTTCATTTTTCCCACTTATATAAATGGAACACTTGACATATTGCACATAGTAGGGAAAACACATAGGCATTGGGATAGAACAGACTTCAATCTGAATCCTGGCTCTGTTTTCTACTAACTAAATGACACTGGCTCAATGTCTCTGTAGTTCTCTGCATCTCAATATCCCATCTGTAAAACAGAAATAATGAATGCTGATATATAAGGGTTAAATTAAATGATGAATATAGAATGCTCTCTTGCCTATCTAGAAACTTATTTAGGCACATATTTTCTTCATCCTGCGGAGGATAAAATGAAAAGAACAAGACATTCTATTCTTTTCACACACTGATGAAAATTAATCAAGAACCTTGGATGAGTGAAGCAGATAACTGTCCAACGGTCTCTGACATTTTGTCAGGATGGCTCAGACAATACCTGCCTCTTGAATGATAACCTGGCTGTTCTGTCGGCTCATTTATTCTGTATCTAGGCTCTCCTGGGCCAAGGCAAGACTGCTAGCTAAGCAGTAAGCTCAGTGAGTCTGTAGCAGTCCTGGAGAGTCCATGGGACTCCCCTAGGTTTTCTTCTAGAAGGCATAAGCCTGACCAGAATTTTCAACATAACACTATGAAACCTTATGAACAAAAGCTTCTCCCCAGTGGGTGAAATATAAGTTCTATAATATTTTTTTAAATAGCTATCTTAAATTTTATTTTAGAATTATATTCTAAATGCCTGAATATGTTGTTTGATAAAATGTTTAAGACTTTTTTTGCCTGTTACTAAATAACAATGAATACAGAGACTCACATATGTAGTGATTCAACATTTACTTTGTGTCTTTCATTCACACCTTTTTTGATCTTTCCAGTGCCACATGCCTCTTTTAATCTAACAGTTATGCCCCCAATTTATGCAGTTGGCTCCATATAAAAACCAGACTAAGGCACTTTTTTACTATTCACACTATCAGTCCAAAACCTTTCATTCTGGCCTGCTTTATGCTCCACTTCCTGACATTCTCATTCACCCTGTTCTCATCCCTATGACGACTTTATTTATAGGCTCATTTCACAACTTGGAATCTGTCAGTTGCCTTCTTCTCTGGCTCTGATTTCTGGCTTCCCTCCTTAACTGCGATTAGTATTTGCCCTACTGACTATACTCCTTTAAGTCATGGTAGACAAATATTTTGCCAGGCCCAATTGCTGGGTGCAGGCCCTAGCAGCCAATGCTTCCACACTGGTTCACACACCAGTCTAAACACCTATACCCTAAACTTTCAATTCATTCATGTTTAAGGACCATAAAAGAGAATTTCCAGAGCTAACAAACAGAGCAGTCAGTTTCCTCCTATTCCTCCTGCTACTAATAATTGCAGGCATTCTCCTTTACCTCTGCCTTTGGCTCAGCTGATTCATTAGAGGTATCAAGTTGTTCCTTGGCTTGGGCCATCTGAGTCATCAACCTGTCCATGTGGGACTGGATGTCTGCCAGTATCTCAGTCACATGAGCAGTGGCCATTGCTTCCTGGATGTCCACTAGATGAAGGGCCTTCTGCTCCTCATCAGCAATCACTTTCTGAACTTTCTTAAATTCCTGCTGTATAAACACCTTCATCTGGTCCCGGGTTACCTGCAGAACATAAACAAGTAAAAATAGTAAGTTGGACATACAAAGAATGGAAGGATAGAACTGTACTGTAAATGCTAGGCAGCCCTGGCCAAAATATAAACCAACCATGGTTCCTACATGGTCCTGAAATTTTGGGACTATCCTCTAAACAATGTTCCCATAATACTGTTGATGAATTTCTTAGTAATCCTTTTGCCTCTTTTAGTCTTTAGGAAGTAATTTCTTTTCCTCCTTCCCTTTTTGCTCTTCCTTTTGTTCACTTTTACACCAGCAATACCTGATTACTTTTTAACAATTTAATAGGTGAGTGTAAATTGTAAAAAATGAAATTCCCCTTCTCTCTCCATCTGAATACCATTTTTCTCTTTGGAGGGTAATTACTATTAACAGTTTGGTATGTATCCTTCCAGCCACCTTTCTATCTAGTTATACACATATACATACACAGACAATTATGTTGTTTTTATATAAACGGGTCATAGTGAACATTAGGTTCTGGGTCTTGCTTTTCTATTTAAAATATGTTTGTACATACAGATCAACTTCATTATATTATTTTTAATGTCTGTATGATATGGATATATACAATGAATATTTATATATATAAATAAAAAGATAAACGTACCCATTAAATATTTCCCTTAATGGGAATACAGGATATTTCCAAATTTTTGCTATTACAAACAACACAGTAATGAACATCCTTGGATATATCTCTTAATATTCGCATATGAATTTTTTTTAGAGACTTTTAGAGTCACCAAGTCCATTTATTATATACTCTAAAAATACTGACTGATAAAGCCAAATTGCCCTCCAAAAAAGATGTACCAATTACATTCCCACAACAATGTGTGAAAGTAGGCATTTATTTATACCTTCACCAATATTAGATCATGCCAATCCTTAAAATGTTTATTCTCTGATGAGTAAAAATATATTTATATATTTATATATTGATTTATTTTATAGCAACCACTGAGCAGATCAAATAAAATATGGCTGCAGGATATATTTGGCTGGGGCATAAGGTAAACAAAGTGAGAAACTACCAAAATAAGAACTTCTAAACTCTGTATCTTACCAGTAACTATACTTACTGATGCTTCCTCACAACTATGTGTATTTTAGAAATATTTTCAAACAACTCTGCACGGTAACTATGGCAGGGAAAAGGGAAAAGGTAGAGCAGTGGACAGAAGGAGGAAGGAGAAAATAGCTGTCACCTAAGCGAATCCCTTTCTTTGCCAGATAAGGGAACAGCCGCAGCTGCAGGGCACCTGGAGAAGATGCTGGGGACACCAATCTTCCTGCTCCCAGTCTGGTGCTCTGTTCACTAGAACAGTCTCCGGGAAGGAAAGCCAAACTGGGAAAACCTAAAAAGGAGACTGAGGAAGAGAAAGTCTACAGAAGAGGGGAAGATGGGGCCATTTTTAATTAGCCTCTTAAAAACTGAAAGAGGCTTGATACTTTAAGCAGCTTTTGTAACACTGCCATAAGAACGTCCATACAAAATAAGGCCTGTAGGACAGTCTCTCTTCACACATCAAGTGACTAAGTGACATAAGCCCTCAGGAATTCATTATACTCTCTGCAGGTACTCTCCCTGGTGCGCAGGAAAAGGGGAGGGGGAGTGTTAAATGTTGTTAATGTCCCTGCAAATTCTTTATCAGATTGAGAACTGTGATTTGTGCTTATTTATGTAATTCCTTTTTATTTTTAGTGTGTTTATTTCAAGGCTGTTATACTTTATGATGACCTTTTATAAATGGATCTCAAACTCTGAAATAAATTAGGTCTTATAAAGACCTAAGACCTTCTCTTAGAGACTAAACGTAGCAAATTTTAGCTAAGAGATGAACTTTTCTGAATGCCTGCAAAAATCTCTTTAATAGTTGCAAGTGACTAAAAATGGAGAACAAAATAAAAACTGACTCGCAACCTATTTCACTAACCCTCACATACACATGTGGTTCAGGTCAGAAGCTGACATCAGTCAGGAAAGGTGTGGCCAGACTGCAGTAGGTGACTAAATCATAGGGCTTAAAAAAAAAAAAAAAATCAAATTCTCTATTTCCCATTGTTTTACACAGATTTCTCAACCTTTATTTTGTACAGTTTATCTTATACAGATCAGGCCACAAATAAGAACTGAAGGCAGAATAATCTACTCTCTAAAACCTTTATCCTTTTCACCCCCGTTCTCTACTAATCAACAAAAAGATATTCTCCAACCTAGTTCAAAATGGTAAGAACAAATCTCTGGGTCATAGCTTCCATTCACATTCAGAGGCCAAAGGAGAGATTCCCTGGGGGACCTGGCATATAGTAGGTTGACTACTCTGGAGAAAGGACTCTTACCAATGGCAGGAGTGAAACAGCTTTCAAAACTCCCTTTCAAGCTTCATTTCACCTCCCTGCCATCAAAACTCCATTCTGCTACAAACTTCATGGTTCTCCAAGAGCAGCAGACCCTTTCTGTCAGCCCCTGCTACCGGAGAGCCACTGACATCATTTCTGTGTAGGTTTCTTAGAATTTCTTCAGCCTCTATCCTACAGCTCCTGAAAGGTGAGAGTGACAGTCTGATACTCCTGACTGTATTACATACAGTGTCAGTAAAAAGAAAATTCTACATATGCAGAGAAGAGAAGCCTGGGTGTATCACAGAACAAGCTTTTTTAGAGGCACAGAACTTCACTTACCCTAAACAAAATCTTAATGTAGAACCCTAAATCATAACAGAACCAAAAGTAGAACTACTCTGGTTAAAAGAAAAATCTCCCCCTCCTCAAAGTAATTCCTAGGGCACTGGTAGTGGCCTCCAGCAAAATCTCCCCTGTGATACCTGGGTCCTCTACACAAATGAAACCCTAATAGGAGCTTCCTCCCTTTGGTCAACTGGCCCCTAAGTTGTTGAAACTTTAAAGTCCTAGGTTACAAGCCATTTGATATATCTTTGTTATCGTTGTATTAGGGTGAAAATCTGTATTACTTAAACATAGCATTTTACTAAAATTACTTAAACACAGCATTATAATTTGCAAAATTGGGTGGCTTATATGTGAACAGTCATAACTAGTGAAGATCTGACTGTTCTCATTAGAGCTGAGTCCAACTTCCTCAATTTATAGGCCACACACATACACACACATACATGTCAAGCTTAGAAACCAGCTTTCCTTTGGTCCAGTCCAGTATACTTTGTGCTACAATATATTGCCTGTTATAATCCCTTTCTGCCTGCTTCAGGTTCTTCAAACTTATTTCTTCTTAACTGAGATGTTTCCTTGGTCAACAGGCAGCTCTGTTATTATCCCCACTGAGATGTTATTCCCCTCCAAGTGAATCTTGGGATAAATGATACACATCTGAAGAGTTAAGTTTCATCCCATGCTACTTTCTATATGATCTTGTAGTTAATATTTCCATGCTAGGCTGAACCCAAGAGGCATACAGACTGGCACTTTACACATACATAATTAAACACATAAAACCTTGAATTAAGAGCTTATAGTTAAAAACAACACCATTCAATGTGCTTGACATGGGTTGCAAGCCATTAACTCCTAGTTAGCTGGCTTGTAGGAAACTAAGATTTTATTTAGTTTTCTATTATAGGCAAATTATTTTAAAAAAAAAAAAAAAAAGGCATACTAGTTAGAAAGCATCATAGCTTAAGAAAGATTTGTTCCAGAAAGGTGTTGCTGACATGAACTGAGAAAGATGGAACAGGGTCAGGAGCAGGAAGCTACACAAAAGAAAAACATTTGAGTCTACGTTGGTTGAAGAGTTCAGAAATACTTGTTCTACTAGCCAAATTCCTTGCAAGTAAGTTTAAAGGAGCCTACTCCAAAAACGATCTTAAAAAGTGTGAACTGTATGAAATAGTTTGTGAGGACTCTAAATACCTCCCCAAAAGGTCAAGAAGTCCACTTTTACTCCCCCTTTCCTCTTCTGAATGGCCACTATTCTAAAATAGAAAAAATAAAAAAGCAGGAAATGCAATTTTTTCAGATGCTACAAGCTGTCTTCACTCCCACCAGCACAGTGCCTTCCCAACATGCCAGTGTCCATGGAAACTTTCAGGTTGGGAATCTCAAAGTTAAGGCTTCTGCACAGCCTCCAGTATTTATTCTGGCATTTTGCTCCAAGACAGTGCTTTCCAAATCTCTATCAGGCTCCAGTGAGGGCAGGTGAGGGAAGAGATGAGGACAAAGTCCTTTTTCAGGATCTTTTGTGTATGAGAAGAATAGCCACTATTCGTGAATAAAACCAATGCTCATTCCTAAGGCTTGGAAAATTATCTACTATTAGCCTAGAAATACAGCAGATATGAACTATGAACTACATTCCATTACTAACATTCTGAGTGCGGTCAAATATTTTCCTGACAACCTGGTTAGAAGCCTCAGTTGCTTGGATTTTACAATGGGGGTATTGAGAAAAGAAAAGGTTATTAAAGTGACCATTTAATCTCTTCCTTAAACCAATTTTCTCATCTTCATCAGAAAATGCAGACAAAAGCAGTCGTGTATATCCTCTTTACCTCCTTTCATTACTCCACTGTGTAAATACAGCACCATGGGGTCTCTACCTCTGTATCCACCCAAAGAACTAATAATAGTTACTAATAATAACATTTACTGTTGCTGTTATTAATATTTCTATTACAAAAGACTGTAAGAAATACACCAAAATGATGGAGAGTGATTACTTCGGAGTGATGGGATTAAGAGTATTTTTTTTCCACTTTCAGTCCAAATTTTCTATAATAATGTGTAACACTTATTTTTTCTTGAACAGTAATTTTTAAAAATAAATGAAGCTTAAAAAAGTTAAATCCTCAATAAGATATTAGCTAATTGAACCCAACAATGTATAAAAAAAGTATACAGCATGACCAAGCAGGATTTATCCCAGGCATGCAAGGCTGGTTCAACATTTGAAAATCAGTTCATATAACCTATCATGTCAACAGGCTAAAGAAGAAAAATCACATTATCATATCAATAGATGCAGAAGAATCATTTGATAAAATCTAAGATTCATTTATGATAAAAACTCTCAACAAACCAGATTATAGGGAAACTTCATGAAAATATCTACAATCTACAGCTAACATCACACTTAATAATGAAAAACTATAGGGGTGCCTGGAGGGCCCAGTTGATGGAACATGTGACTCCTGATCTTGGAGTTGTGAGTTCAAGCTTCACGTTGGGTGCAGAAATTGCTTAAAAATAAAATCTTAAAAAAAAAAAATTGGTGAAAATCTATAGTTTTCCTGCTAAGATCAGGAACAAGGCAAGGATGTCTCCTCTTACAACTCCTTTTCATCATCATATTGGAAAGTGCTAGGTAGTGCAATAAGACAAAAAAGGAAATAAAAGGTTTACAGACTGGGAAAGTAGAAATAAAGCTGTCTTTGTTCACAAATAACATGGCTGTCTATGTAGAAGATCTGAAAGAATTGACAAAAAAACTCCTGGAACTAATAAGCAATTACAGCAAGGTTGCCAGATACAGAGTTCATATATAAACATCAATCACTTTCTTATATACCAGCAATGAACAACTGGAATTTGAATATAAAAACAATACCATTTACATTAGTACCCCCAAAATCAAATACTTAGGTATAAACCTAAGAAAATATGTATGAGGGAAACTACCAAATTCTGATGAAAGAAATCAAAGGAGAACTAAATAAATATAAAGATATTCCATGTTCATGGATAGGAACACTAAATATTGTTAGATGTCAGTTCTCCCAACTTGATCCATAGGTACACTACAACTCCACTAAAACATCCCAACAAGTTACTTTGTGGATATTGATAAAATGCTTCTAAAGTTTACATGGAGAGGCAAAAGATGCAGAATAGTCAACATAATATCAAAGGAAAAGAACAAAGTTGGAGGACACTACTTAACTTTAAGACTTATTATGATAAAGCTACAGTAATCAAGACAGTGTGGAACTGAGGAAAGAACAAACAAATATATCAACAGAACAGAATACAGAGCCTAGAAATAGACCCACATAAATGCAGTCAATTGATCTTGAACAAAGAAGCACAGGCAATACAATAGAAAAAGTCTTTTTAACAAATAGTGCTACAACTGGACACACATGTGCAAAAAAAATTAATCTAGCCATAGAACTTTCATCGTTCACCAAAATTAACTCAAAATGGATCACAGACCTAAATGTAAAATGCAAAACTATAAAACTCCTAAAAGATAACACAGGAGAAAATCTAGATGACTTTGGGTATGGTGATGACTTTTTAAATACAATTCCAAAGGCACTATCCATGAAAGAAATACTTGATAAACTGGATTACATTAAAATTAAAAATTTCTCTGTGAAAGACACTGTTAAAAGAATGAGAAGATAAGCCACAGACTTAGCCACAGATATATTTGCAAAAGATACATCTGATAAAGCACTGTTATCAAAATATACAAAGAACTCTTAAAATACAATGATAAAACAAAGAATCCAATTAAAACATGGGCCAACAACCTGAACAGACATCTCACCAAAGATATACAGATGGCAAATAAGCACAGGAAGGATGCTCAACATCATATGTCATTAGGAAAATGCAAATTAAAACAACAGAATGGCCAAATTCCAAACACTGACAACACCAAATGCTGACGAGGATATAGAGCACAATGGTGAGAGATGAGAATGCCAAATGGTACAGCCACTTTTAGAAGATAGTTAGGAAGTTTCTTACAAAACTAAACATACTTTTACCATATGATCCAGCAATTATGCTCCTTGGTATTTACCCAAAGGAGTTGAAAACGTGTGTCCAAACAAAAACCTGCACATGGGTATTACAGCAGCTTTATTCATAACTGCCAAAACCTGGAAGCAACCAAGATGTCTCGAAGTTAGGTGAACAGATGACTAAACTGCGATACATTTACACAATGAAATATTACTCAACACTAAAAAGAAATGAGCTAGAAAGCCATGAAAAGACATGAAGGAACCTTAAATGCATCTTACTAAATTAAAGAATTTAATATGAAACAAGGCTACACATTGTATGATTCCAATTATATGACACTCTGGAAAGGCTATGGAGATAGCAAAAAGATCCGTAGATATCATAAGTCTAGAAGGAAGGAAAGATGAGTATGAGATTTTTTAGGGCAGTGAAAATACTCTGTATAATACTATCATGGTAGATAACATCCTATACATTTGTCCAAATCCACTGAATATACAACACCAAAAGTGAACCCTAATGTAAACTACGGACTTTGGGTGATAATGATGAGTCAACACAGGTTCATTGATCGTTAACAAATTTATCTACCACTGTGCTGTGAGATGTTGATAGTGGATAAGGGTAAGAGTGTGGAGGCAGGAGGTACATGGGAACTCGGTATTTTTTGCTCAACTTCGAATCTAAAACTGCTCTAAAAAAAGTCTATTTAAAAAAATTAATACAATCAAAAGAGAAAACTAAATAGCCACTGAAATAGAGCCTAGAGAACGTGGGGGAAGGGCGCATGGGGGTGGAGTGACCATCCAAAGGGCCACGCAGGATAGTTCTTCCACCTGAACCTTCATCTCAAGCATGTCAACATTTTCATTCTTTGCCTTCCCAGTTAATACTAGATCCTTCCTAATCTGACTTCCCTTTTCTATAAGAAATCAAAGGTTTTCTTAAAGCCCTTTTCAACTTAAGCCCATTAAAATAATGGCTTCCATAACAGCCAAGCACTTAGCACATGCTGCTCCTGTCATTTGAAGGTTCTTCTATGGGGGTGCCTGGGTGGCTCAGTCGTTAAGCCTCTGCCTTCGGCTCAGGTCATGATACCAGGGTCCTGGGATCGAGCCCCGTATCGGGATTCCTGCTCTGTGGGAAGCCTGCTTCTCCCTCTCCCACTCCCTCTGCTTGTGTTCCCTCTCTCACTGTGTCTCTCTCTGTCAAATAAATAAATAAAATATTAAAAAAAAAAAAAAAGAACAAGGTTCTGCTATGGGAGCTTCAGTCATCCTGAGGCTCCCCAAAAGAGCAGATTTTAGTGTCTTGAAAAACTCTAAAAAAGATCTAACTAGGTGATCCAATGAGTGACCAAAGCGTGAAGCCACTTACTTTAGAGAACTACCAGGCTCATCAATGAGAAATGGACATTCTTACAGTATGTTAGAGGGACATCTGCTTCAGGACATTATATAAGCACAGTGGCATTAACCCTCATTATACAGCTCATATAATAAAGTGGGAGATGGAGTTAGGAGCGATGCTGGGTGAAAAGAGAAGGCATGCCTAACTTTGGCCTGATTCCGTCATTGGACATTCTCTTATCCTTTAATCCATGACAAAGACAGGGCCTTATGAATAATGAAGATGAAAATATAAAGGGCTACCATGTGTAGGCAGTGTGCCAGAGACTATTACGTATGTGTTTCTCATCTTTCAAGTAGGCAATGATATTTTCATTTTATGTTAGGGAAACTGAAGCCCACAGTGATTTAAGTCACCTGGCCAGTGTCATGCAGCAGGTAAACTATGGAGCAAAGATTCACCTCAGGTAAGCTCTGTTCCAGGTCAGTGCTCTGACAACCACTCCATAGAGCATCCTGCTACTGAAAAGGAAACTGAGCCCCTGAGAGCCAGTATCAGACCCCTGGAAAGCAACTCGGCATAGAGGAGAGTGCTCAGGATGAGAAGTCAGAGGCCCTGAGTGTTAGTCCTGTCTTTTGGAACCAACCAGCTATGTGACCTGGGGCAAATCACTGAATCTCTCAGAGCCTCAGGCTCCTGAGCTACTAAAAATGAAGAGCCAGTTTTCCTTTTATCTCTAAAATGATACAACTGCATAAATTTTGCATTCTTGGAGCAGTAACTCACCGATCTGGATTTGTCTCTAATCACAATTGTTACCTAAACAAGAGGGGCTTTGGGGGACTAGAAATCTGCCTTAGAAATTCTAAAGATGAAACAAAGTGTAAAGAGAATAAAATAACCTTTTTCCTTTGACAGTGCTGCCCTATCAAGCAAATTGCCCTCTCTCCCACCTTTAACCACCAAGCTTATTTAGAAGGTCACATAAAACCTGCTGTCATAAACACCAATAAAGAATCTACTAGTTGCCAACTCTATTTAATCTCACTACTGACCTGTCCGTAGCATTTAGCACTACTGATGCCCCTCAGTCTTTAATTTCCTTCCAGGGTTTCTGTGACCCTGGACTCCTCTGGCTTTCTATCAGCTCCATCCCTACAATTTTACATACTCTCTCTAGATGACTAGAAAAACTCCTCTAAACCAAGGGTTTTTCAACCTCAGCACTATTGATACTTGGAGCTGATAGCTTTTTGTGTAAGGGAAATGTCCTGTGCCTTGTGAAATATGCAGCAGCACCCCTGGCCTCTACACAGGTGGTGAGTAGCATCACCCCTCACCTCCAGACGTTGTCAAATGTCCTCTGGGGCCCAAACCACTTTCTCTCTACACTCCCATCTTAGTGATTTCAACCCACTTTTGCAATTCAACTCCTCCCTCCACAGAGATGGCTCCTACACCTGGATTTTCTCTCCAGGCCTCCAGTCTCACAATTTCTTTTGATGTCTGTCTCTGCCTGGATACTTTTCTATTACTCGAACCATTAAGCCTCAAACTGAGTCCTCTCCCTCCTCCTCATTGTTATCACTGCTGCCTTTTCTGAGTGCCCAGATAGTAGGTACTACCATTAAGCATTTCACGTGTTACTTCAATTAATCGTCACAAAGATACCAAGTGGTGACAATTATTATTCTATCAATTTTACCAATGAAGAGACTGAGGTTCAGAGGGGGTGAGAAACCTGCCCAAATTCACACACAGAGTAAGTGGCAGAGCTGGGATCTGCACCCACACAGTTTGACTACACAAGCTTCCTTTTAACCACAATATTATTCTTCCATATCTTCCATTCAGACCTTGTCCTATTCCCTGCCTTCCCCCTTAACAACACCATGGTTTAGGAAATCACCTAGGCTCTAAATTCTGGAGCTCAGTTTCATTTTCTCCACCAGGAACAGGTCTCTTGACTTAGCATCTGGAGGAGAAACGATGACACCTTTGCTTGGGCTCTTGCACAAAATGGTGGTCAGTACATTAAATGTCAGAAGCCATCCCACATCTGCCTCTCCACCACACTGGCTGAAGAAGTCTGCCCTTGTATCTATGAAAACCCCCTTCTTTGCATTCCCTCAGACTACTCTCCACTAAATCTCTCTACCCAGTCTCTAGACCCAAATGCTCCATCTTAGCTCCACCTGCCCCCTTGCCCCAGGGTCTTTTAGCCCACTCCCACTCTCATTTGCACCTGTAACTTGCTGAAAGAGATTCCGGGTGATCCCCTCTATCTCCTCCTTGGTGTTTAGACCTTAGCTTTGTCTTATACAGTCTTTGGTTTGGCTTGTACCTTCAGCTCAGGTAGGAGCCCCATATTTCAATCAGAATACTCCAGCCTTCCTCTATTTCTGCCAAAGTGCTTCTTCCTGAGACTATAAATTTTGGTCCTTGAGCCTAAGTACGCTTGTTCTTCAACGGCTTCACGCATATGAACCTGTAGTATGCTTCTTCTGAATCTCCTCCCTTTCATGGTTTTCCCTCCCCCAAATATAAATATGAATATACATGTACATGCACACATGCACATGTGCGCGCACACAAACACACACACAGCATTAGAGACTCAGGACTATATTATCTAAAGGCTTTGTATTGGAAAGATCCTAACAAACATTTGAACCGAATCTGCTAATCAGCTATGAAGCCATCTGAGAGAGACAGGGTCACAGCAGACTGCGGTCCAGCCCTTACCGTGAGAGATGGCGATTTAGCCACTATGGCTGTGGCATCCCTGCCAAGCATCCCCTCCTCCCAGGGCTGCCCGTTCATGCTGTCAGCTGCTATGACTCTATCGCCATGAGAACGTGATGTGGAACCCAGTGTCATGGCACTGAACCGGATGCACCAGAGAAAAGTTCAAGAGGAATGCTAGGCTCCCTTTGAATCGATACAACTGCTTGCTTCTTAGATGCTTCTCATCTTGCCTGACTCCAGGGTGGCAATAAAGAAAGCAATCACAAACTTCTGAACACCACTCTTCCTGAGTGAAAAGAAAAAGAATTCTGGGTGACCCTCCTGTAGAAATGTGAAAGTAGAAGAAGGAGTCCCCAGAGACACCCAGGACCTGTAATAAGAATGAGTGAGAACTAGGGCAGCTGGGTGGCTCAGATGGTTAAGCGTCTACCTTCGGCTCAGGTCATGATCCTGGAGTCCCGGGATCGAGTCCTGCATCGGGCTCCCTGCTCGGCGGGGAGTCTGCTTCTCCTCCCTCTGACCCTCCTCCCTCTCCTGCTCTCTGTCTCTCGTTCTCTCTCTCTCTCAAATAAATAAATAAAATCTTAAAAAAAAAAAAAAAAGAATGAGTGAGAACTATTTCACTTTGTTTTCTTGCCTTTCTTCCATCTTAACCTGTGCATAAGCTAGAAAGACAGTTTCTGCTTCAGAAATTATCCCATAGGAAGTGGGAGGTGGGAACTGACACTGAAAGTTTCAGGGGCAACTAAACAGAAATTATTTTTAAGCCTTTTAGACTTGAATATACAAAGCATGTCTATATTATCTGCTGAAGTTCAAAGCAATTTTAAAACAAGACTCACCCCTCCACCTTCATTCCACTTCTCTATCCAAACATTTTCCCTGCAAAGCCACAATTATTTGTGTACTATCGAAACCAAACAACTGTGCACCACCAGGAACACTCAGGAAAGGGCACTGAGATGTATGTCTCAGTCTTCTTTGTTACAGCTGTCCAAATGGTAAACCTCATGGAGTCTGTTGTGACAGAGAAAGAGATGTGAGTACTGACTCTGCTAACTCAATGCTTCTGAAGCTCAGAAAGGTGAAAGTTTTATTTGTAAAACAGAGGTAATAATATCATTCTCACAGGTATTTTTGTGAAGTTTACACAAAATAATACATAAAAAGAATTTAGTATTCTCTGGGCACATAGGAACATCGGCAGAACTATTCTGCTGGTCCAGATAACAGTAACCACAAACATTTATTGTGTGCTTTTCATATGGTACCTCCCACTGAGCTTTCACAGATAAAGAGTCCCCAATTAGTTTTCTTAGAGAAAGAGCCTACAACCTTGGGAGTGCAGATGCTAATTTCCCAAAGGAACACAGGAACGACTTTCTCATACGACCTAGGCATGAAGACTAAGGATGTCAATCAGAGGCTCCTTGCCTCAGTTTTAGTAAATGGCCACAAGCTGTCAAGGAGCAATGTTTGCCTTTTCTAGTTTGATATAATCAGATACAGTCTACTTCAATGATATTGCAGCAAAGCACAGAGTGCGAAGGATAGGTCACATTCTGCCCCTCGCTCCCACACACAGTCTGTAGGTATAGTCAACCTCACAACCTGCTTCTATCATATTGTCTCTCTTCTGCAGACCAAAACCGTATTAGATCCCTGGAGCAGCTAACAATCTGCTTACCTAAGAACCACAGGGCTTGTTAACTAACTACCGTTGCTAAAATACTTTTTGGGCCCCTAAAGGCCATGCTAACCATCCTCCATTCTTTCTTTTTTTTAAGATTTTATTTATTTATTTGAGAGAGAGAGAGAGCATGAGTGGGGTTAAGGGCAGAGAGAGAAGCAGGCTCTTCACTGAGCAGAGAGCCCGATGCAGGGCTCCGTCCCAGGATCATGGCCTGAGCTGAAGGCAGACGCTTAACCGATTGAGCCATCCAGGTGCCCGATCCTCCATTATTTATCTCCTCTTCAACAGTTTCTGTTTTCAGGGTACTCAGTAATAAAAGTATAATATGATTAACCCTAGCTTACAGATGACACTAAAGGCTCAGGCAAATCAACAGGTAATAAGTGCCAGAGGACTCGGGTCATCTGACTCCAACACCTGTGCTCTTCACCATAGTAAAAGCAAGCATGTCATACTCAATAGTTTTTTTCCCCGAAAGTCTGAACAAACTCTCTACTGGTATACTATTCCCAACCCATCTTCCATAGGTAAAAGTGAGTAACCTCCCACAACTACTAACAATTCTATATAGCAATCACAGAAAGGCAATTTATTGGCATCATTAGCCTTAGGTCATTAAACCTCTTAAATCTTTGCTTCTTGATCTGTAAAATGGAGATTATAATGTCTAGCTAATCAGGTTGAGTTAGGAATTAAGGAGCTATCAAAGATTCTATTTCACTGGCCACAGAATTAAACAGAAGCCCTTCAACAAAGCGTAGTCATCAACTAAATCACTGGGTTGAATGGACATTCTCTACAGCTACAGATGGATTTTGTCCTTTGGCTAAAAGCAGTCAGGAAAGATGTGATTCTCAAATTTTGCCTTTTATATACACACACAAGCATCTACATACAGACCTGAGGTAGACTGAGAGTTGTACTCTGTAACTCTAGCCTTAAGTTATCAAAGAAAACATCTTTTTCCTTGAGCAGACCTGAGTTTTATTTAATAGCTGAATGAGAGATTGAACTAACAGGAAAAGGGGAAGAAGGGAGACAGGAGAGGAGGCCCTTAAATAAAAGTCTGGGTGGTTTTTATCACTATTATCACAGTAAAGTTTTATATCTAAGCACCCAGGCTCCTAAATTAAATGTCAAATACAATCCTGCACTGGCAACATGAAGTGTGGCTGCTTTGGGGGAGTCCTGACAGCTCCCCTCCCCTCCCCATGTTGGTCACGTAATAAGCCCTTCAAGCTTTGGCAGAGAGTATATTATCAAGTTTCCTGTCAGTGCAGACAGGAGCTGGAGCAGGGGGAGAAGGACATCACAACGTGTTAATTTTATTAAGCCATTTAAAGCTCAATCCCTTTGCTTTCTAACAATGCTCCAGCCCACCAGGCAGCTCAGAAACCATGCCTACCCTAATTTCAAAATGCCTAGAGCTTATTTATACAGTACTTCAATTAAGAGCTCTGGTGCCCAAGAGAAAGAGGATGACCAAAGGGTAAAGCTACAGGAGAAGCAGGAAGGGGAAGTAGGAAGAGAACAAGAATCTCAGTGGTGTTTAAAGTGAGGACATATCTCCTAATGTGGCTCTTAAATGTGACACTTAATTTCTTTTGTGACCCTTAATTTATTTTTCTTTTAATTTGGCACCAGGCAGTTTTGCTAACTAGAGAATTTGCTCCATAACAATAAGCATAATTGCTTCTATGCATTGATTTCTTGTTTCTATTGGGAACATATGGACACATAGCTGTAAACTCCCAAGGCAGATATATTTGCCTCAACTTGAATGGGCAATGGAGCTACAGTGAACTAACCCTAGGTGAGGCAGCCACGCAAGGCCCAGAGTCAGCCAGCCAGCCAGCCAGCCAAACCAAGGGGCTCCAACTGTGGGGATTTAACTCAATTTATCTGAATGCTATTATCACTCAAAAGAGGTAGCAGTGGTCCTTTAAAGTGTCACTAATCCCAGGAAGTGTTAATTGATCTAAGTATAGAATCTAGTTAGTTATAAACACGTGGCTTCTTTTTCTAGCAAGGATCCGAAGGCCTCCTGAACTATGGGTGTGGGACTGCTGCCCCCATGGACCCCTGGCCTTCTGCTGGAAGAGGGGGTGGATCTCAGGACTAGGAAAAGGCTAGCAGCCGCCACCCTGAACAGGATGCTATACTAAGCACTTTAAATGGATTATCTCATTTAATTTTCCTAACGACCCTATGAAGTATATACGATTTTCCCCTCTTTCACAGCTGAAAAAAATGAAAAACCTGAGACATGACGATATGAAGCACAGGATCTGCCTGAGGTCGAACTGGTGGTCAACACTGGAGGTAATGTGACCAGGTGCGGTCTGATCCAGAGCCCACGCGGGTAATAACTATAGACTACTGCCTCTCCCTGACAAGCTAACATCGGGTTTCTGCCCCTCATCCCTGCCTAGAAGAAAGGAGAAAGAAAGACTATTCACTGATGAATAGAATTACTGGGTCATATGGCCACTCAATGTTTAGCCTTCTGCGGAACTTTAAGTGAAGGGCTAACAAAAGTGATTCAGAAGGAAATCTCTCACCCTCTCAGCAGCTTTATTGAGACAGAATTCCCATATCATACAATTCACCCATTTAAAGGGGTTTTAGTATATTCAGAGCTGTGCGATCACCCCACAATCAATTTGAACATTTTATTTTCATCACACCAAAAAGAAACTCCACGGCCCTTAGCAATCACCCCCACCCCATTTCTCCACCTCCCTCAGCCCCAGGAAACAAGTCTATTCCTAGCTGTAGAAATCTGCCCTACTCTGGACATGTCACACAAATGGAATCACTCAGTATGAGGTCTTCTGGGAATGGCCTCTTCCACTGAGCACCACTTTCAAGGGTTAGCCTTATTGCAGCATGTATCCACACCGCACTTCCTTCCTGCCAAATAGTGTCCTGCTGTGTGGATAGACCAGATTTTACTTACCCGGTCATCTGCTGGGTTGCTTCCACAGTCTGGGTGGTATGAATAATGCTGCTATGAACACTGGGGTGCAGTTTTTGTGTGGATATGTTTTCATTTCTCTTGTGTATGTACCCAAAAATGGAATTGCTGGGTCATATGGCAACTCTATGTTTAACCTTCTGAGGAACTGCCAGCCTGTTTTCCAAAGTGACTGTACCACTTCCAATTTTTCCACATCCTTGAAAAATGGAAAACTTCTCTTTATTGAGAGAACTACAGAACTGTAGTCCTAAAAACCATCAACCTGCTCCAGCTCTGCTATTACTGCCTGGGTGACCTCGGGCAGGAACGCTTGGCCTCCTGGCACCTCAGTTTCCTCTGCTGTAAAGCGGGGGACTGCAGATGGCCTCAGACTTCCCACTGAGCCCTACATGTATTCACTTAGTCCCATCCTGTGAGACAGCCTGACTAGCAGCGGGGGATGCTTCAAAAGGACTGCTTGGGGCTGACTGCATGACTGTGTGTCTGACTTTGCATTAACTAAATTTCTGAATAATCTTAGACTGTTACTGGCATGTCTGGGGAAAACAAACTTCAGTGTGCTTATGCTATTAGGAAGAAGACAGAAATGCCATAATGGGTAAAACTTCCATTTGGCAATAATGGCAGACTGGCCTTCAGGATTTTAGTTTTCCAAGCTGCAGTTCAAAGACTGAAGTGGATTCAAATGATAAAAATGTTTATAAGGGATGATGTCAGGTGGAAAAAGCAGGATACAAACTATGTATGCATGTCTATACACACAAAAACATATAGTTATCTAATTGTATATATACTTACACACACACAGAATAATAGTTATCTCTATTTGAAAGGCAAAGCACCATGATATTAACCAGTTTTCTCACAGGTGTGTCTTAAAGTGTGATGTATTGACCATGTGCATTAGAATCGTCCAGGCTGTATATTAAAAAAGCAGTCTCAGAACCACCAAATTAGATATTCTGGGTGAGGCTCAAGAATCTGCATTTAAAAAAAGGTACTCATGTGGATGGACTAGAGGTATTATGCTAAGCTAAATAAGTCAGAGAAAGACAACTATCATATGATCTCACTCATATGTGGAATTTAAGAAACAAAACAGAGGATCATACGGGAAGGGAGGGAAAAACAAAATAAGACGAAATCAGAGAGGGAGATAAACGACAAGAGACTCTTAACTATAGGAAACCAACTGAGGGTGGCTGGAGGGGAGGTGGGTGGGGGGATGGGGTAACTGGGTGATGGGCATTAAGGAGGGCACGTGACGTAATGAGCACTGGGTGCTATATACAACTGATGGATCACTGAATTCTACCTCTTAAACTATTAATACACCATATATTAATCAATTGAATTTAAATAAGATTAAATTAAATTGAAAAAAGAGGTACTCAAAGTTTACAAACGACTGCAGGGAGATTTTTTTTCTTCTATATATACTGGTCTGTTTTTTCCACAATTTTCTAGACAGCATGTAACACTCTTATAATTGGGGGATGGGTAAAAGGGGAAGTTGTTTCATTTTGTTTTGATAAAGGCAGGGGTATGGTGAAGAAGGGCAAAGAGCTTGTTTCTCCCCTTTCTACCACCCAAGTGTTTACAGAGGATGAAAAGGGGCTGCATTTGCTCCTTGGTGGATTCCATGCCTCAGAGCCTAGCTCAGGCCTGAGACAGCACAGGTATTTTCCCATCTGGTGTCCTCCATCACTAATGGGAAACTACTGAAGCACCAGCCTCAATTCTTCATTTTTCCAGTGCTAAATGCTCTGGGCTGTCACAACTCCTCTCCATCTCCCCATACTTTCTGTTGGAAAAGGCCATTCTCCAGTCCTGGACCCTGGGGTTGTGGGCTGCCCTATCTAGTAAAGGCAGGTAGGAAGGAGAATGTAAGGGAAAAATAGTCAGTGAAGAGTCATACTGCTAATGAGGACAGCACATACTTCTATATTTACTCATCTATGGGTTCAACAATTGTGTGCAGGGGAAGAACGTGAAGTATGACACATGTGAAGTCCTAGTCCTGTCACTTACTAGCAAGCTCTTTACCCCCTCTAAACCTTGGATTGTTCCTCCATAAAAAAGGACAAGTAATATTTCTTTTATAGCGTTACTGTAATAGATAACGCATATCTATTACTATTACATCATCTAGTAACTACCAGGCTAGGACTTGAGGGTACAGAGATAAAACACTATGAATGCCCTTCAAGATTACTACTTACATCTTCTTTTTTTTATGAAAAGTGTAGAAATAGGTCAATAATTCTAATAACTTTCCAACCGAAGGAACACTTTTGAATGAATCAACTTGATAACTGAAGCAGCTCAATTCTCTGCTTCAGTTGGCTGCATAAACACTGCCCCAGTGAATGCTTCTGTGTTGGGACAAGGCAAGGACCAGCATGAAGCCTGGCTTGACCCTGGTAAATAACAGGATACTAACAACAAGAATTCAAGTAGGTTTTGCTTATATCCATTACTCTTTGTACATGCAAAACCTATCGTTTCTTTAATGAGTCTTTTTTAAATTTTTTTTTTTAAGATTTTCTTAAGATTTTACTTATTTTATTTGAGAGAAAGAGAGAACACAAGCAGGGGGAGGGGCAGAGGGAGAGGCCAACTCCCCACTGAGTGGAGAGCCTGACATGGGGCTTGATCCCAGGACCCCGGATCATGATCTGAGCCAAAGGTAGACGCTTAACCAACTGAGCCACTCAGGAGCCCAGAACCTATCATTTTAACAAGAGTCTGATTAGCACAGGAGAGTGAAGAACTGGGCTATGTTCCATGTCAAGGATATCAGCTACTAAAATGGACTGTAAAGTTCTCTTGCAATTATAAAATGCCATGTAAATGCTAAATAAAAATAAAACAATTCTCAGATCTATTTAATTTCATGTTGCTAGACAATTCTCTGGTTTTAAACTTCAGTAAGAACACCTTCAGACATTGAATATAGAAAAAAAAACCTGGTATGTTTTAGGCAGTGTTAGTATGGCTAGGTCCCATGTTTAATCCCACTTCAATCTGAGAGAATAATGTGAGCCACTTGGCTTGAGTTTAAGGCACTTTTCTTGAGAATAACTTCTTGTAAGATTACTATGATTTCATGATACACAGCTGTGTTTCTGTTTGTTTCAAGCACACCAGCCATAGGAACAAGGAACAGCGCATGTTAGATGGAAAGAAAAGCAATCAATACTAACAGAGAGAGTGGCTGTTATGAACTGCATAGTAAGATGTTAGTTGGATTGAGTTTAGCATGTTATGTTTTTGGTTCAGTGCTTTCTGAGAGGCTGGGCAGTGGGAAGGAAGGGAAGGGACTCCATGTGTTTTCTGAGCTTCAGTTTCCACTGGGTATATATGAAAGATAACTGCACAGTCACTTCACAGGAGAGTTTTAAAGAACTCAGAATACCTTCAATTTCTTAAAAATCCAGGTATGGACACGGACATGCACATGCCTGATTAACTACATCTTTTAATTTCCCTAAAGTCTATAATAAATATAAGAAATCTACAGACAAAAATCCTACTTTGTGCAATAAATGTTTCTGAAAAGTATGACTGAAAAAAATATGTTTGCAAACTGGATAATATCAAACACACTGGGATGGCTTACTATTTAAAAGACTACTTTGAATTAAACAAAGATTGTTTGTTATTAAAAATACTCTCTCCATTATATACAAAGTTCTAGATCCCTGGAAATATGCATCCTTTAAAACAGGGCTCACCATAGCAACCTGCATGCACATAACTTTTTTTTTTTAATTATGTTATGTTAATCACCATACATTACATCATTAATTTTTGCTGTGGTGTTCCATGATTGTTTGCATGTAACACGCAGTGCTCCATTCAATACGTGCCCTCTTTAATACCGATCACCAGGCTAACCCATCCCCCAACCCCTTCCCCTCTAGAACCCTCAGTTTGTTTCTCAGAGTCCATAGTTTCTCATGGTTCGTCTCCCCCTCTGACCTCCCCCCCTTCATTTTTCCCTTCCTACCATCTTCTCTCTCTCTCTCTTTTTTTTAACTTATAATGTATTATTTGTTTCAGAGGTACAGGTCTGTGATTCATCAGTCTTACACAATTCACAGCGCTCACCATAGCACTTACCTTCCCCAATGTCTATCACCCAGCCACCCCATCCCTCCCACCCCCCACCACTCCAGCAACTCTCAGTTTGTTTCCTAAAATTACGAATTCCTCGTGGGGCGCCTGGGTGGCTCAGTCGTTAAGCGTCTGCCTTCGGCTCAGGTCATGATTCCAGGTCCTGGGATCGAGCCCCGCATCAGGCTCCCTGCTCGGCGGGAAGCCTGCTTCTCCCTCTCTCACTCCCCCTGCTATGTTCCCTCTCTCGCTGTGTCTCTCTCTGTCAAATAAAATCTTTAAAAAAAAAAAGAATTCCTCGTATCAGTGAGATCACATGATACATGTCTTTCTCTGACTGACTTATTTCATTTAGCATAATACCCTCTAGTTCCATCCACGTCATTGCAAATGGCAAGATTTCGGGGGTTTTGATGGCTGCATAATATTCGTGTGTGTGTGTGTGTGTGTGTGTACACACCACATCTTTTTTATCCATTCATCTGTTGATGGACATCTGGGTTCTTTCCATAGTTTGGCTATTGTGGACATGGCTGCTATAAACATTGGGGTGCACATACCCCTTCAGATCCCTACATTTGTATCTTTGGGGTAAAACCCAGTAGTGCATGCACACAACTTAATCTGGTTCTGTGCCTTATTTCCCAACCACCACTGGCTCTGATTCCTGTCCTCAGGCTCACTCCTAGTGGCTGGGATTTGGTGTCTCCTGTTGTTCCTCTGGTTTTGGAACTCAACCCACTCCTGTCCCATGGCATGAGTCTTGATCCTTGTAAATCCTGACCAGAACTCCTCTCACTCTTTGGGCCCTGCTGCTTCTCTGCTGGATATGGCACTTTACAGGAATCCTGTCCTCTCAAGCAGCCACAGGCCACCTCCCTTTCCTCTCCCCTGCTCCTCTGCTACCTCTACTCAATTTGTTGGTTTTCTAAGCCTGGATTTTTATGGATCTCACTTTTTTTGAAGTTGAAATCACTTAGACTTATTTACAAGGGTTCTTCTGGCCATTTGCTGAAAGGAATGAAAAAAAAAAAAAAAAATCAAAACAAGAGAGAAGGAAAATCACCAGAGTCAGCATAGCCTCTAGTCACCCCAGACCCACTGAATCAGCAACTGTGGGGGTGGGCCCAGCACTCTGTAAGTTCTCCAGGTGATTTTTATGAACATTAAACGTTAAGAACAACTGGTCTGGAAGAAAAAAGGGCATGTGACAAATATTTTGGACAAAATGAGGCTTCTCATTAAGAAGAAAAATTAAGTCTACATTATTGACACAGAAGAATGTCCAAAATATTCTGTGTAATAAAAACCATAGGTGCAGTATAATTCTTGTAAAAAATCTTAGAGGTATATTTCCACAGGGAAGAATGTCTAGAAGGTTACACACCAAATTGTTAATAGTGGTTAGCTTGGGGGAAATTTGACTTTTTCTTTATGAATATCTGTATTTTTTAATCTATAAGCATATATTATTTTATAATTTAAAAAAATGGTTAATCTAGTCATCTTCCACTCCTCTCTGACAAAACTCAGAGGTAAAAATTAACTCAGTCCCCAGTAGATTTCAGTGTCTGGACTAATGAAGCTTTGTGATGCTTTATGGAATTCTAGAGGAAGTGAGGCAGTGATAGCGCTCAGTGCTCCATGACTCAAATCAGTGCTTCTATGAAAAGCTCCTGTGCCAGGAAATGACAGGTCATAAAGCCTGAGAGATTCTGCCCTTCTTAAATAGGCCAACTTAAAAAAGGGATGGTAGAGTTCTGAGGGAATGCAGAACAGACTAAAAACTTCTCTTGGAAGACAACTATTTGTTGCAAAAACTATGTATATAGTGTCCCATTTTCCACCCTCCCCCCACCTGTTTGTGATCTGGCAGTCATTCTGCAATGACTTGGACCTTCTTCAAGCTGGCTCCAGGTATATACAGTATATGCATATGGCAGACCAGAACGGGGTCTGAAAATAAAGGAGATTGGTGGAAATAATTCAGGACAAGATAAAGAGAAGATAAAAGAGGTGAGTGTGTATGCACATATCCAAGATCAAGTCTGGTCCTAAGAAATATCCTTTAGCTCATGATGCACCATGGGAAAATCCTGAGACTTCTACAAGCTGCTCTCATGGGACCACTCAATTTTTTCACCTCTGGCAAGTTTCCTATTAGAGGCACTCTATGCATTCATAAAGGACCCCAAAGCACTTTACCTGTATTATCATCATGCACAGAAGCCACTCAGTGTAATCTGTATACATCCTCTTGCTCTTCACTGCCTACAAGCATGGGGGTGTGGCAGAAACAGAAAATACAGTTGTCTCCTTCAGGATAGCTGTTGCCCCAGAAACCAGAAAAACTCGGTAAAAAAAAAAAAAAGCTTTCAGTAATCCTTAATAATTAATTAGTTCATCTTCACTAAAGGAAAACTACTTATACCAAGGGTCTTTCTACTTTGAGCTAAGAAAATTGATAAAGGTTACACCAACTTTTTTCTATCAAGATACCCTCTATCTCTGGAGTCCTAACTACACCAGAAGGCAAGAGATATTACCAATGTCCAATACTTTCAATGCTGTATGAAGAGAAAGTTATTTAGTAGATAGGAGACTGCAGCCACCTTCTGAAAAGCCTGTCACTGTCTGTGGCTCCGCCTCGATAGTGTTTCAGATTAGAAAATCGGGGCACAACGGGATTAGATGGTAGAAAGGAGATGAACCCCAGTGCTTGGTCTGCCATGTGACATAAAAGAAAGAGCGCAGGTACTGGAGTCAATTTGAATCCCAGCTCTAAATTATACTAGATTCAAAAAATAAATAAATAAATTATACTAGATTCAGGGCAAATGGCCCCACCTCTTTAAGCCTTAGTGTCCTTATCAATAAAATGGGAATAATAAGCTACTCTACCAGGTTGTTACAAAAATCACAAGTACGCAAGAGCAGAGGGAGAAAAAGAAGTTAGTGTTTAATGGGCAGAAAGTTTCAGTTTGGAATAACTGAAGAAGTTCTGGAGATGGATGGTGATGGTGATGATGGTTGGACAACAATGGGAATACTGAATGCCACTGAACTATACACTTAAAAATGGTGAAAGTGGTAAATTTCATTATGTATATTTTACCACAATTTTAAAAAAAGATATGTAATGCTCCTAGCACAGTGTTCTGGCTCTCTCAGTGGGTACTCAAGAAATGCTAGTCTTTTCCCCATATAAAGAAATTTAAATTAAAAGAAAGGGGGTGGGGATACAAAAAGTCAAACAAAATTGTGCTCCTTTCCCTATTGGATTGTAACAGGCTTTGACTCTCAGGCAGAGCCAGCTGGGACCAATATCCAGTAGTGCCACAGGAAGTCTCTGGGTAGGAGAAGGGAGGCTGTGTTAGTCAGATTCCCTCCGGCATGCTCAGATCCCAGTCCACCCCACCCCACTATGGAGTCTCCCAGAATATCAATCTTATAGCTCCCAACATATTGCAAAGAAAGCTGGGAAGCTGAAGCCATTTCCCAGACCACACTCCAGGTCATGAGGACAGAAGCATTCACCGTGGCTGCTGGTTGCTGTAAGTGGGAGAAAGACAAGACACTAGTGCTGAACACCAACTGGATGGGTCTGGAGCCTGTTCCAGGCCCCAGCATTAAGATGATCAGTACCTTGGATGCCTCTGACTAAGTTTAATGGACACAGAGGACAGTAGTCTCAAAGGCCTGTTAAAGGAAGATTAAAAACGCACTTGTCTGCAGTTCAGGGAAAACAATTAATGATTATATGTTGTAAGTCATAAAACACAGAAGGGAAAAAACAGATGACTTATCTCTAGGCATATTAAAACACTGCTCTGATAGGCAGGCTTAATTAGATCTCAATGCGATGTTCAGATAGATGATCATTAACATCCCTCGAACTCAGCTCAGGGAGAACGAAATACAATACCCAATCAATTCCAAAACAATACTTACTTTAGGATCTGAGCTCTTGAACTTCAACCTTTCCACCAACTCTATCATAGCCGCCTTCAGTCCACCTGAGTCTTTGCTCTAAAAGAAAGAAAAGTCAGGGATCATTAGACAGCGTTTTGTTGCTCTCTCAAACACAAACAGCATTTCATGGAACAATGAAATGGAAAGCAATTTTTTCTTCTTATTAGCCAAGAGAACTAAACGACTAAGGAAAGCTCCACTGCCCCTCTTCCTCTCTCTATTGGACAAAGAGGGTCATGACATAAATTGCCCAGTGACCTGAGAGAACTACTGGAATGAAAATTAAATGCAATTTGTACAGGCTGACTCACTGCTTCATCTTAGGGTTCAACTGTGCCAGTGTTCACTGAGGGCTGAGGCTCTGAAAAGAGATTTTGATCTAGGAGGTCCACTTTATGACCTAGTGATTTTTATCTTGAACGTCTACATACCAGATACAGAAGTATGCAGTATTAAATATTCTTATAGAAATAAAAACAAAGAAAATGCCCTAAGATTTAATTGGAAATTGTATTACAGTGTACTGGTTGAGTACAGGTTTTTGAGTCAGACATACAAGGTTTCAAGTTTGGGGTCTGTCATTAACGAGTGGACTAACCTCAGGTAAATTACTGACTTTCTCAAAACCTCCTGCCCCTTCTTAAAATGTGGATAATAAACAGGGTTATTTTGAGGTTTAACTAGAACAGTGTCAAGGTATTGCCCAGTATGTGGCACATAGTAAGTGCTCAACAAATGTCTCCTGTTATTACTACCGCATTATAACGATTTATTTTTTTAAGATATTATTTATTTATTTGACAGAGAGAGAGAGAGAGGCAGATGCTTAATCGACTGAGCCACCCAAGTGCCCCTGCATTATAACGAGTTAGAGTAGCACAGTCCAAGAGAAATGTTAAGCCACAAATGCAAGCCACATATGTAATTTTAAGTTTTCTAGTAGCCACAAAAATAAAGTGAAATTAATTTCTAACAGATTTTACTTAACTTAGTATATCCAAAATATTATCACTGCAACATGTGATTTCAAAATGAGATATTAGATACATTTTTTCATACTAAGTCTTTGAAATCAGTCCAATTCAATTTAGACAAACCACATTTCAAGTCCTCCAAAGCTATATATAGCTAGTAACTACTGTACTGGTCAACAGAGATTTAGAGAATAGACTCTAGAGCCACACAGCCTGGATTCAAGTCCCAACTCTACCAACTAGCTGTGTGACCTTAGGCAAGTCACTTAGCGTCTCTATGCTTTTATTTCTTTTTTTTCTTCTATGCTTCTATTTCTTTATCTGTAATATGAAGCTAATAACAGTACTTATTTCACAGCGTTATAGTAAGATTAAATGAACTAATATATGCTAAGGTGCTCAGAAAAGGGCCTGGAACATGGTAAATGCAATAGATTCATGAGACATTTCTATTATTGTTTGCCTCACAATATTTTAAACTCCTTTTTTTTTTTTTTTTTTTAATTTTATCTACCTATTTGACAGAGAGAGACACAACAAGAGAGGGAACACAAGCAGGGGGAGTGGGAGAGGGAGAAGCAGGCTTCCTGCTGAGCAGGGAGCCCAATACGGGGCTCGATCCCAGGACCCTGGGATCATGACCTGAGACAAAGGCAGATGCTTAACGACTGAGCCACCCAGGCGCCCCACGTTTTAAAATCCTTAAGGGTAAGAACTACAACTTCTATCTCTGTATCTGTGCCCAGCATCAAGAACGATTTGAAAAAGTCTGCTGAACAAATGAATGAACGAACATGCAATCTTAAGACATGAATGACCTAACTATAATACATGTGCGTAGCACACTCCAAAATCACATAAATTCGTTTATTTTCTTATCTCAACTCCTGTGTAGGATCAGGTAGGATCATCACCTGCATCTTACCAGTGATGAAAGGAAGCATGAAGAAGTAAAATGACTGACATTTTTTATGGGGGAAGGGATAATCAAGAGGTAAAATATAAACAAACACTACAAATATCTGTTACTCAAAATTGGTCTCAGAATCAGTAATATTTTCCAAATGTTCAGAACCAATTCCAATTCCTCTAAAACAGCAAATTCTTACTAAGACCCCTTTATGTAGATTAAAATAGACTAACGGCTCAGTCTTGTTTTCCCTCTAACTCCTTTTCTCTCCCAAGTCTATCCAGCAAAAGCCTGGTGTAACATGATTAGATGGGAGCTTTAATATGCTCTCCAAACAGTGTAGTTGACATTCCCATTCTAGTTGGGGTTCTAAATTTTAATAAATTGTAGTTTTAAAATGATGGTTTACAACTCTCCAAATTTCATCACCAATTTAAATCTTTAATCTCTGTGATCTCTCAGCAGACAGCTGGGAAAAAGAATCTGGAGGTCACATACCAGAGAGTGGGTGAGAGCTGAAGTACCTAAAAAAGGGTTAAGTTGCCAGACACAATCCTGCTTTTATGAGATGATCAGACAATAAAGCCTGTCTGGTGATATCATTTCTGTAACCTGCTTCTCATTGGCTGAACAAGCAGGTCACTTGTCCCTGGAAAGCTCTCTTCCCCCACATCCCAGCTGCCAGCGCCCATTTTAAGTTCTTCAGCAAAAGCCCTGATATATTGACTTTCCCCCTGGCTCTAGAGAACAGAAAGGAATGCACCAAAACTGTGCCTTAAAACATTCAGAAAAGACACAGAACGACAAAGGCATCCCTCAGAAGCAGACGACACTTTTGCAGGCAGATGTGCCTTGTGTGGAGAGATAAGGGAACCCTTAGCCTTCTTTCATAAAAATACAGTGTGTCAGCAGAATCCTCCCTCCTTTCACCAAGCATCAGCAGCACTGCCTACCCAGGGGAGAGACAGAGGAAGATGCACTGATATTCTCCCTTCAGGAAATTCACCCATTCCAACCCCCACCCCCGTTTTGAGAATTATTCTGAGATTAACTGGGGTCTACATTGAGTCAGCGATACCCAGTTTCTAAATGGGTGGTGAAGAAAACATTCCTCAATGGCTTTTTTTTCTACCCATAAAATAAGCAGATGGTCAGAAAGGAGAGGATCCACTGGGCAGACCTGCCTCCAACAGCTGCAGGGCTGGAGCAAAAGTATAAGTGGATGACGCTGGCCCCAGATTCACCTCCTTTCTTTCCCCACACACTTTCTGTACCTCAAAAAGCCTTGTATAGTATACAGATGTTCGAGCTAGTACACCCAAGCTGTAGGTGTACTAAGCAGTCACCTTGGTCACACCTGGGACCCAGTAATGCACACATCAGGGGTAGAGTCTAATGGCTTGATCCATCTTTGGGAGGACAGACTCAGAAAGAGGCTCTGCAGGCCTCAAAAGCAGGTTCACGACATTTTGTCAGGTAATTCTTGGGTCCTGGGTACTTGAAGAGTAGTCGAGAAGGGTATGGGCATAGGCCCTCTAAAGGAAGGGCCCTCTAAAGCATGCAGCATAGTGTAGGGGCACAGGGTTATCTAGGTCTAAGGTGGTATCTGAGTTTGAGTGTCCCCAGAGCAAAGGGTGGTTATCATGTTTTAGTGAATTATCTGTTTGCAAAGGGCAGTCATCAATCAAAAGGTAACCAGGATCGGAAATTATACCCTCATACTTCCCTTTTGTGGTGGAATAGAACAATTGCCTCTGAAAACTGTGTTCTAATTGAGAGGTGGACCACGACAGTAAGAAAGGGCAGGCTAATTCTAACCTCATAGACATTTGGTTCCATAAGTGTCCTGATTCTACTGTGTCAGCCCTTGCGGCCAGCACTATGGGTGATGAAGTCAGAGTCTCCTGATACCGTTCTTCTCCACCTCCATCCCACCTCACACGTTCCAAGAACACAGGAGTTCAATGTGAACATACCTTGTTTACACACCTCTTCCCTGCCCTGAAAGAGTGTAGAATAAAAAGAAACAAGTGGTATGTTGTGACACCTACCTCTCAGAGTTTGATTAATCTGTGAAGATGTAGCATGCTTCACAAAAGCCAACTCCTGGGGATGAGTCATAACAAAGCCAAAGAAAGGACAAATGCCTTACACTTGAAGTTATTCTTTATTCTCCAAAGCACTTTTATATGCTCTTTCACTGGCATTTCCCAATAAACCTATAAACTAGTGTATTCACAATTTATAGCTGAGAAATGGCTCGCGGAAATCAAATGAGGAACCTAAAAATCACGGGGCTCATACACTCTGTCACTGGCATTTCACAATTACACAGTAACTAAGAGGTGGTGTATTCTCACTTTACAATGGTCAAAAATGGTTCTGTGGAAGTCAAACAATGCCCCGCAAATCACAAAGCTAGTCAGTCAGCAGCAAAACCAGGATCAGAACAATCCAAATGAAAAAGATTTACAATATATACAGCCGAAGAGGTTGGTGTCAACAATACATAAGAAAATACAAAAGGGATTCTTATAAATAAGAAAAAGTCAAATAAGCCCAAAAGAAATCCAAACAAAGGATATGATATAATAGAAATGCAAAATGGCTAACATACATACTAAAAGAAAAGATGCACAAACTTACTAGCAATTAAGATATTTCTTATCCATCATATTGAAAAAAAAGTTCTGAAAAAAAAAAGTTCTGATCTGATATCAAGTGATGAGGGGCTTTGGAGAAACTAGGGACTTCCATATGTTGCTGATACAAAATGATGAAGCTACTTTGAAATCACATACCTCGCCAGTCCATTTCTCTCTCTATCCCCTTAAGAAAACCTAGCTCAGGGCGCCTGGGTGGCTCAGTTGGTTGGGCGACTGCCTTCGGCTCAGGTCATGATCCTGGAGTCCCAGGATCGAGTCCCGCATCGGGCTCCCTGCTCAGCAGGGAGTCTGCTTCTCCCTCTGACCCTCCCCCCTCTCATGCTATCTCTAGCTCATTCTCTCTCAAATAAATGAATAAAAAAAAAATCTTAAAAAAAAAAAAAGAAAACCTAGCTCATGTGTCAAGGAGGCATGCACAGAAATATTTATTGTAGCACTGAACAAACTGCAAACATTCTAAACATCTATCAACAGTGGGTGGCTAAATAAGCTCTGGAATTAACAAAGTGTGGAATATAATATAGCAAATAAAAAGAATGAAGTAGATCTGTTATGTGCCTGGATACAAGGCAAAACATACTGAATTTTTTTAAACTTGCGAAAGGATACATACTATAAATAACATTTATAAAAAAAAAAAAAAAACCTGTTACTCTCCATGGGTGCTATATATGTATGTAAAACACCTGAAAGAAATGATTGGAGGGACTGGTACTGCAGACAGTAGTAGGAAGAGTCTTAGACTTAGCTAAAGGTAGTCCTACTGTCTAAGATTTAGAATACATAAAGGTAGGAGTGAGCAAGGGAGGACAGACCTACGGCTTCTTCAGTGCTTCTCTACGTGAGTTTGCTTAAATACTGTTCCCTGTACACTGCAAACATATAAACCGGCAGGTACAAGAGAGAGTTCTTTACCTGTTTATGTACAGACTTCAGGGGTTTAAAACCCCTAAAACTGTGTACAAAATTTGGAATGTACATGTACTTTTCTAGGGAAAGGGACATTAGCTTTCCTCAGAGTACCAAAAAAGTTTAACTTTCTGTGTTAAGACAATTGCACAAAGAAAAAAGACGCAGGTTCTATTCCTACTTCTGCCACTACCTACGTGAGCCTGGAAAAGTCATTTTATATCTTTGGATTTCTATTTCTCAATCTGTGAAGGAAGAAAATGGACCAAATCAGAATCTACAAATTTGTAGCCTGCAGCCTACAGAACTTTTTTGGGGGGGGGACTTTTAGAGTGTTATCCCACACAGCATACTTGGAATTTTAAATTAGTTGCCAGCATTTAAAAATCAGGAGATATGACCTAGCAATAAAGATTTCTAGCTTCTTTTGAAAATCTGAAAGATCTGTTTGTACTGGGCTCTTATTCCCACATGGCAGCAACTGGCTGAAGCTAAGCAGCAGCTATCCGCTTCACACCAGGCAAGCTCCAGTTTGCCATGGTTACCCTGGTTTGCCTCCCGATTTACATTACCTTTCTGGTCCCTACAGACATCTGAAGTTGCTATCCCTGGAGGTAACACTCTGAAGGTTTTCTACCTCTAAGGGTCCTTGTATTTGAACACCAAAAACCTGGGATCTCTTTCTTTAAAGGGGTTGAGAACACCTCATAAACACATGTTCATCCACTTACCCCCAAAACAAAAAAAGTAATATAGCTCATTTTAATGTAAACGTCCTTTGAAAATGTGTGAGGAGCAGAAACAAAGGTGGAATATGGTAGGTGAAAGCGGCATCAGAACAAGAAATATCTCCCGACTTTTGTCTCTTGACAAGAAGTATCTCTGTTTAATGGGAGTTAGTCTAGTCTAATGCTAATAACCAGCTGGGCACCAAAAGAACAGTAATTTCTCTGTAGAACTGTAAATGTTAATCACTTAAACATCCTAAGCTGGCTCCTAAATATTGAATTCTCTTTATAAAAAATCAGAAGATGCTGAGTTCAGAAAGAATACTGGCTGGCTGTTTTGGGTTTTTTCCTATCCCACTGGCCTTGTGTTGGTAACATGCTTTTAAAAAGAAAAAAAAAAGATCAACCCAACTTTCTATTTTTACAAAAAGTTTTTTTGGGGGGAAACCAGTGGAAACAGACTAAAAGAATATACAGCAAGTCTTCCTAAGGAATCAAATCAGAAAGCAAAGGCCTTGTCAAAAGGAAATGAAACTGAATTTTTTTATCACCATGCCATGTACAAAAATTCTTTACCAATATTACTTGATTTTCCAGCTCCAAGTCTACTCCTATGTCAGGCAACCACTTTTATACAGTTGGTCAGATCCAAAATCATTTTTGGTTCTGAGAAACCCATCGCCAAGTCTTTTAAAGCTAACTCTAAAACACATGCCACCTCCAACTACTCTTCACCATCTGTACTACTGCTCAGGCCAAGCAAGAGCACTGTTCTCCTTCTTGCTACCCTACTGTCCATCTCCACACAGACACCAGAGTCAGAGTCTAAGAACCTAAGTCACTCACTCACTCCCTTGCTTGAATAGTCTATGGCTACTCAGAAGAAAATCCAAAGTCCTCATCACGACCTACTTGGTAATCTGATCTCAACTACTACTCCCTCATCCCTTACCCTTACTCAGTTATTCTCCAGCCATCCTTTTTATTCCCCAGCAAGCTTCCTTCACCTCAGAGCCTCTTCACATGCTATTCCCTCCACTTGGGCCACTATGCCCCCAGATCTTCCCATCACTGGCTCAAAGTCTACCCAAGTCACTACCTCAAACAACTCCTTCTCACGTCCTTAAATAGCCTCCCTCTTATTCCCCCATCCCAGTCACTCTCCTCCTCCTTCCCCTAGTTTGTTATCCCTAGTATTTACCTTATCATCGTTTGAAATATAATTTACTGCTGAACTTCCTTATGTCTGTTTTGCTCATACCATATAAGCTCCATGAGAACAGGAACTTAGGACTACTCACTGTTAAATTCCCTACTGTTCCAAACACTCTACCTGATTGAATGAATAGATCAAAGGAAAAAATCATCATGCTACTAACTTCAACCACTATATAAAAATATCTTAATAAATACTTTACCTCAAAGAACTGTGGTAAAAATTAGATGAGATAACATGTAGGAAGCTTAGGGGTGCCTGGGTGGCTCAGCCATTAAGCGTCTGCCTTTGGCTCAGGTCATGAACCCAGTGTCCTGGGATCGAGCCCCACGTCTCATTCCCACATGGCAGCAATTGGCTGAAGCTAAGCAGCAGCTATCCGCTTTACACCAGGCAAGCTCTCTCCAGTTTGCCATGGTTACCCTGGTTTGCCTCCCGATTTACGTTACCTTTCTGGTCCCTACAGACATCTGAAGTTGCTATCCCTGGAAGCAACTCCCTGCTTGGCAGGAAGCCTGCTTCTCCCTCTCCCACTCCCCTTGCTTGTGTTCCCTCTCTCTCAGTCTCTCTCTGTCAAATAAATAAATAAAATTAAAAAAAAAAACAAAAACATGTAGGAAGCTTATAGTACAGAACCTGGTACATACTAAGTTCTCAATAAGTTTTAGTTATCATTGTTGTTATTATTAATTGAATGACAACATACTGAAGCACTATTAAGTACCAAGTACTGAGATAGAGAAGGGATGAACAGAAAAAAATGACAAAACAATCTGTTATTAATCAAAATACTTTGTAAAATATCTAGGAAGAAAACTTCAGGTAGAAGAGAAAACGGTTTTAGAATATTCAGAAAGTATTAAATACTTTCATACAGAAGGTAAACATCAGAAAACTGTGTTGGTACAACTTTAAAGTTTAGATGTAAGTGGAAATAATTAAAATGGGGGAGTAGAGGCAACATGGGGTGGTAGAAAGAACATGTACTTTGGCATCAGACCTGGGTTCAAACCCTAGTCCTTCTACTTACTAGCTAGGTGACCTTCCGCAAAGTTCAACCTCTTTGAGTATCAGTTTCCTCATGTAAAATGAGAATCATAGTAACATAGCTTATTGTGGGAGTTGTACTGAGATCAACCGAAACAATGAATGAAAAGCACCTGACCTAAAACCACTCAATAACTATTACTACTATATTCTCATCTCTGGAAAGAGCCTCAAAATACAACAGCAGAGTTTCTAGACTGTCTCAGTTTTATAACCTCAGCTGAAGACCAGTATTTTCATTCTTCACGCACGTGAAGTCAGAGTCTACCACTCACAGCTTACACCCCACCAGGGTTTACACCGACCCAAAGGACAGAGAGAACAGAAGGGTGCCTACAATATCTCTCCCATGACTGCCTACTGGAAAGAAAATGGAAGCTATTTCCTAACCAGAAAATAATGTATTGCCCCTGCCTCCCCTCTGCTTCTATAAAAATTTCCCACAGTTCAGAATGTAAAACAGAATTTAAAGAGGACAACCAGCAAGACTTGTGAACCTAAAATTAGACCTACCAGCTGTGTTTTGGTTAGCTAGTGCATAAGGCACCAGCAGGACACTGAAACATACAGGAGCCTCTTCTCCAAGACAAGTTTTTCTTCAGCATATCCACCCACCAGAATAAAGCAGGCAGAAGGAGCAGAAGGAGCAGAAGGAGAGGGGGCTGAACACTTTTCACCCAAAGAAACTTGGTGTCCAGAACTTCTACTGCTGCCAGACTGACTGGTTTGGAACTGAACTCAGAACAGAACCTTAGATGGCTTTAAAATGGTAATAAGAATGAGCCACCCATGGCTGAGGGCTTACTATCTTCCAGGCACTACGCTAAGCTCTTTAGAAGTATGATCTTTGTTCCTCACTATAACCCAACAAGAAGCAGCAATTACTATGCTGTTACCAAGACTCAGAGAGGCTGAGTGAATTATCCCACATGACACAGCTAATAAATACTCAAATCCATAGATTGCAAAGCCAACTAATGCAAGACTGCTTGGTCCTTCATTTCATTCTCCCATTTTTCCTTAGTAACAGACCCCAGCTTTTAGCTGGACACACTGTAGCCTGAAGAAAAGACTGTTTCCTAGACTCCCTTGCAACTAGAAAAGGCCACAGGACTGAATTCTAGCCAATGAAACATAAGCAGCAATGTGTGCAACTTCTGGAGGGTTTCCTTAAAATGGAGGGGTGTGTCCTTCTTCGCTTTCCTATGCCTGCTATCCTGGAACTTGGATGTGCTGGCTCAACTCCAGCAGTCAACTTGGTCCATGACAAGAACTATACCCTAAGGGCGGCAGAGTGGAGCTAGAAAGAGCGTAGATTCCTAATAACATCACAGTTCCTCCACACCAGCCTTAGACTGCTTACATCCAGACTTCGTTTACACAGAGAGAAATAAGTATCTGTTTGAGTTGCGATTATTTTGGATTTTTCCAAATTATTTCATTATATTAGATGCAGCTGAACTAATGTAAACATTGATACACTAAATCATTATGCAATACTGTCTCTTTCAGTTCTTCATCAGCACCCTAGAAACTAGATATTTCATATCATATATTCACCAAATATTCCACGTACATCTACTACTCAACAGGCACTGTGCTAGGTACTGGGAACAAAGATAAACAACTTATAGTAGTAACCGTAGGAGAGTTTGTAACTATAACCCACAGGGCACATGGAAAGAAATAACATCTCAGAGTATACTGTAATTAATGCTACAGTTAATGTATATAGTCTGTTGCTATGGGAACACAGGAAGGCTACCTAGCAGTCTAGTCTGTATTTACCTAGTACAATCCTATCCATCCCGTCCACCTTGAATACCATTCCTGCCGAGAAATCTTTCCTGATCCCATGTTTTCAGCTGAAATTAGTTTCTCTTTTCTTTGAGCCCCCATAGTATACTGTTTGCCCCTCTCCTCTATTTATACACAAATAAGCACCTGAAAAGACTGTCTTTCCTATTAAACTATAAGCTTCCTAATGTCAAAAACTTTTCTTTATTCTCAATATTCGTCACACAGCTCACCATAAATGCTCAAAAATTATTCAGATAAATAAGATTAACCTAAAATACCAGTCTTTAATGCCAACTATATGCTATAGCTTGTACACATTAAAATGAATGTTTCCTCTAATACTTATTGAAGTTAAAAGCAGATTTCTTTGCTACCTGACCAAAAACTAGTTAAACACATCTGAAGTGAGTTTAAGATATAGTTAAATGTTCAACAAGAATATGGTTATCTGGCCTACATTATGGATTGAGCCTTTAGCATATCTGAAGGATTTTATTTTTTTAATTCTTCATTCATTTTGTGACATATGAAAAGGACATTAATATTAATATTCTCTGATGCCATGTTGGCTTGATCTATGACAGTGATACACACACAAACACATAAACACACACACCCCAAAAACAAAAACAAAACACACATACAAAGGATTTAAGTCTGCCAGGGCCAGAATTCTGTGTTTCCTACCCCATTCTCATCTCTACCCCACATATCAGGACCAAAGCTTTTGTTCCACCTATTCCTTGTATATATTCTGCCCCCTCTCTTCTGACAGTCCACGAGCATCTGTGCTCCTTCCTGCCACACAAGTTTAGACTGTGGCTCTGGATATTAAAAGAACCAACTGGGACAGGAATATGAAACTGAGCTGGTCATCTCAGACTGAACTGTAAGTTCAAGCAGAAGACACAATGAGCACTGACACAGATCCACCTTTGGCTTCTCAGTCTTGGGTCAGATGCAAGGGAGGAGAAGTGGGTACACCAACGAATAGACAGGGCAACTTCTATATTGTGGGCTGTAGTCAAGAAAAGCTGACGTCACACGCACACAGTCCTTTATTCTCAGAGGGGTTTAAGAATAATAAGACTAAAAAAAAGAATAATAAGACTACTGCATCAGCAACCTTACCCTGAAAAGCAATAATCTAATAGTACATAATGCCCAGTAACCCATTCTATTTTGATCAAGAGGTCAGGGAAGAGAAAAAGAAGGCACTGGATTCTTGGGAGAGAGAGAAGGAAAAGCTTGGACCTTTTCTCAAGAGTCAGCTATTAAGACTCCCAGCTAAGCTCTGCCACTTTCCAACTGTATGACCCTGGGCAAGTTATGTGATCTCCCTATGCTTCAGTTTCCTTCCTCTTTAAAATAGAGATAATAAAATGTACTTTGGGGCACCTTGGTGGCACAGTTGGTTAAGCATCCGACTCTTGGTTTAGGCTCAAGTCATGATGGTAAAGATGCATTGGTTCTGTGCTCAGTGCAGAGTCGGCTTGAGATTCTCTCCCTCTCTGCCGCTCCTGCTCGTGCTTGCACACATGCTCTCTCTCTCTCAAATAAATAAATCTTTTTAAAAAATAAATAAAGTGGACCTCTAGGATTGTTATGAGAATCAAATTAATATGTATAAAGAGCTTAGAACGGTGCTTACCACATAAGTAGTAATATAGTAAGTGCCAGCTCTTAATCGGTTCTGGCTCCCAGACACCAACCGTGATAAGTCATCTTGATAGCATGCACCCTTAACTCTGTGGTCTTCCTCCCCAAAACCACTAACTCTAGTCTAATCATGAGATGAACAAAAGACGAATCCCAATAAAAGGACATTCTACAAAATACCTGACAAATCCTGGAGATTTTGATTTACCTGGCGTGGATAGGGCCAATCAGAGGTATTTTCTAAAGAACTGCCCTCCACAGATGATTCAGAAATGTGGTACCAAGGTGAGAAACACGCTGTTTACTTTGCTGACCTCACCTCTTACTCCTCCTTCACTCCCCTCTGCTTCATAATGACCTTTTTATTGTCCCTCCAATACTCCGAGCGCACCTCTATCTTAGAACTTTGCATTCACTATTCTTTCTACCTTAACCACTCTTCTCCCAGAATTTTTCTTAATTTTAGATTATAAGGTATAATTTTAATAATGAAGATTATACAAAGAGTCCATGCTTTAACAGGACACAGTGAGACAGCTTTTCCCATGTTCAACCCTGCAGAAGCCCTCCAGGACCTCCCCACAAGCTCATACTCCCTCCACAGGGTAGTATTTTTACCTGTGCTAACAGAACATTAAAACAGCGAGAATTATGATATTCTTCTCACTTCAAGAGCCAACAATCCCTTTATGAAAAGTTGTAGGAACCAAAGCAATCGTCTCTGCTACAAATCACTGAACTTTGCGCAAGCAGTACTCAATTGGTAACACAAAAGAAGGGTTTTCCTAGATCTTTGCTAGATCTCATAAATTCAGGTCTCTGCCCACATGTCATATGCTCAGAGATGCTTTCCAAGACTACCTCACCAAAATGTAACCCTCTGCTGCCATGCCACTCACTCCTTCACCAGGACATGCTGATTTCATAGCACATACTACCATCCCAAATTACCTCTCTTTCTCCCCAGCTAGAGGGAAAACTCCATGAAAGCTAGGGCCCTGTCTGTCCTCGTGACTGTATTAACTCCAAGACTTACTACAGGTTAAGTAAGTACATTCTGAAGGGTAGACTCAGATGGGCAATCCCAGAACTGTAGGTCTCTCCCAGAAATTTTCCATAGAACCACATGGGGCTGCTCTGACAGGAAGCCATTCCCTTTAAAGACCTTAGTCTTAGTTTGTCTTATTCTAAACAAATAAATAAGATACTGCAACATTCTGTAGCCAGGGCTTCATGGTTTTATTAGAAGATAACCCAAACCTTTCAAACAATTAAAAATAATATAATTAGATGTTTTGGGCAGACCTTCAACCTTCTGCCTCCCTACCAGAGCTGCTTCTTATGAGCTGACTAAAGAGCCTGAGTCATGAACCATGATGGGACAGAGCAGTGACATACCTCCATTTCTAGCCCTCCTAGAGCCACAGCTGTTCTGAGCATATGCCTGTATCCTTCGAACCACCCTGCTCCTAGTGCTCCCTCACCGGCTCTTCGCTGCAGTTGTTCCCAATGCCACTTAACCAAACATTCTGCTCCCCAAATACTCATCTTAAAGGCACACTCCAGGGCAAAGGGAAACCCTTTGGATCTGTACATAATAAAGCCATGTTAAGAACTCCACAGATGCTCATAAGCATCTGCTGAACTCTGCTTCCTACTTGTCCTTTAGCCATTTTATAACTCTACCTTTCCTTCAGTGATCCTACAGTGCACTAGACACGTACTTTTCAAGTCACAGGACACACCCATTAATAGGCAATATAATTACTTTAGTGTGAGAATCCAGAATTTTTTTGAACAGAATAGAACAATAACAGAAAACATCCTATCCGGTAAGGCATACAGTGTTCCATTTGAGTTATTTAAAAGTGTGTGTGTGTGTGTGTAAACAAGGTTACAATGTAAAATATACTTCCCCTATTGTAGGTTATGTTCAATTTTTTAAACTACTGGCCTAGAGTTCTGAGAACATCTAATTGCACTTTTATTGTTCAACAAAAATGACTCATTAACGTAGCTATGAATGCAAATCCCCTTGACAATATAAGAATTTTCATATGAATAAATCCATAAGCCAGATCAAGTTCCTTTGTCAGACCCAATGACCCATTTTCAGAGCCAGAAATTATGGTAAGAGAAACCTACATATCTGGATGAGAGGTTATAAATCAGATGAGAGATCATAATTTGGGCTGTGTAACTATATTTCTATGATAGAGCTGGCATACATGCGCAATTCAAATCTGGACCCACAAAAATCTTTTGGAGACAGAAACTTCAGGCCCCTCTTGCCATACAGTCTCACCTTGGTTCTCTGCCCATTCTGAAGTCTGCTTTACTCTAAGTGTCAGCAACCCTTCGCAACAATTTGGCCTTCCTCCACCAATACCAGCCACTCACAGCCTGGTTAGGCTTGAAGCTATCAGAACATGTATGTTTAACCAGACTCTTCATATTAATAATAAAAACAGCAGCTAACATTTACTGAGAACTTACAATGTGTTAAGCATTGTTAAAGTGTCTTATCACAAACTAAACCATTTTATTCACATGAAAATCCTGTTTTATTTCATAACTTCATACCCATTTTAGAGATATGGAAATAAGACCAAACTGTTACATAGCTTGCCCAATGTCAAAAAGCAAGTGGCAGAGCTAGGATACTTTCTGTTCCTCTCTAATCCTACACTGTTTCATTTTTTCTTTATAACATTCACTACATGTTTATTTGCTAATTGGTTTTTCTCTATTTCCTTCTAATATAATGTAAGCTCCAATAGAATCAGGACTTTCTCCATTCTGCTCACTGCTATATCCCCAATGCTTAGAAGCTCCTGCCCTTGGCCAATACTCCATAAATACTGGCTGTATGAATGCAGTGTAACCAAGACCCTGTTCCCTCACCATCATCATGCTGTGCTACTTTCAATATTCCAAGAGCCTTACTCTCTTCCAATAAGCAAATGTACACTGGCCTCAAAACATTTGAAACCAGAGTGAACTGAAACTAATTAAAGCTGCAACCAAGCTCTGATCAAGCTCAAAGCTTTACTGGATCAAAATAATCAGCCCCTCATCCTAGCTGCCTAGTAGAGTAAATGGCATACCACTTCTGAGGGGGAGAAAAGAAAATACTATTCTAGTGTCTATAGTTCTTTTAAACACAATGTCTAGTATTGGACGAAAAATGATGAGATATGAGAAGAATTATGAAAATGTAAAATCAGACCCCAAAAGATTCAAAGAAACAGAGCTTTAAAAAATAACCAAATAAGCATCCTAGAGTTGAAAAACACATTATCATTAATTAAGAATTTAACAAATGACATACAATGGAGTATTTGTAGCTGTCAAAAAAAAAAAAAAGATAAATAAATAGACATATCTATGGAGTGATTTCCAAGACATACTGCTAAGTTAAAAAAGCAAAGCAAAAAAGAGAATTTATATCGCCCAAAACCCCATTAATTCCAATTTCACCATGAGAAAATCATCAGACAAATCCAAACTAAGAGACATTCTACACAACACCTGACTAGCACTCCTCCAAACTATCAAGTTCATCAAAAGCAAAAAAAAATGTAATGTGACCACAGGATCCTGGTAATTAGAGGAAACACTGGTGAAATTCTAATAATGTCCACAGTTTCGTTAGCAATACTGTTCCAATGTTAACATAAGAGTACGGGAGGGGCGCCTGGGTGGCTCAGTTAGTTGAGCGGCTACCTTCAGCTCAGGTCATGATCTCAGGGTCCTGAGATCAAGCCCCATATTGGGTTCCAGCTCAGTGGGGAGTCTGCTTCTCCCTCTCCCTCTGCTGCTCCCCCTTCTTGTGCTCTCTCACTTGTGCTCTCTCTCAAAATAAATAAATTAAAAAAAAAAAAAAAGAGTATGGGAAGCGGCTCTCGATCTGAGGACATTTACTGATCTGCAAGAAATTGAGCTGTGCATTTGATAGGGGTTACAAAGTGAGGTGGAAGAGGAGAAGGTAAGAGAAAGCAAAGCTGGGGCATGCTCAGAGTGAGACACTTACTGTTTTTTAATTTGTCTTTTAAGTAATGTCTACACCCAATGTAGGGCTCAAACTCACAACCTTAAGAGTCAGATGTGGGGCGCCTGGGTGGCTCAGTCGTTAAGCGTCTGCCTTCGGCTCAGGTCATGATCCCAGGGTCCTGGGATCGAGACCCGCATCAGGCTCCCTGCCCCGCGGGAAGCCTGCTTCTCCCCCTCTCGCCCCCCTGCTTGTGTTCCTGCTCTCGCTCTCTCTCTCTGTCAAATAAATAAATAAAAGAGTCAGATATTCTACCAACTGAGCTGGCCAGGTGCCCCAGGGTGAGACATTTAAAAGAGCCCTTTCCACACAGACTTCGGATGCTCTCACCCCTGCCAAAGAGTAAAATCCTAGAGTAAAAACAAACTAAACTTGCCACTATCTCACCCTCTGAAGGGGACTGTGGGAGTGTTGCCTTGGAGCTGAACAGAAGGAGGGGAGGAGCTGCAGGGCTGGATGAAAATGAAATCTTTAAGAAGTTGTAAACTTAGGCAGGTACCTCCTGAAAATCTGATCCAAGAAATCTCAAGCAATTCATTTAGTTTAAGGGGGTTCTAAACAAATTGTACTCTCAGGCCTTAGCACAAGCAAAGTCAATCCTCTTTCGAAGAATACAGCTTCATGCCAAGGCTTAGGAAATCCCCACAAATAATTTTCAAAGGCAATGAAGAGTTGTGCAAACATAACACAAAAGGAAATAAAGAAACATGAAAAATACCATCAAAAACAACAGCAGAAGAGATCTATAAAGTCTCCACATACTGGAATTACCAAAAACAGATTATGACCAACATGCTTACTGTTCCCACACGAATAAAGAGGATAGCTACAGTATGAAGAAAGATAGAGGATATGATTCACAAATTTATACTAGTACGTTTGAAAAGTTAAACAAAATGGACAAACTTCTGGGAAAATGTAACTTATCAAAACTGACCTAAGGAAAAATAGACAACTTGGACAGACCTATGACCATTAAAGAAATTGAATTCATAATCAAAAATAGAAAACAAAGTAACAAAATTCTCTCTTTCTCTTTTCAGGTCCAGACAGCTTCCATGGTCAGTTCTACCAATCATTCTAGGAAGAAACATACCAATCTTAAGCAAACACTTCCAGAGCATTAAAAGAGAGAAACTATGTGAGAAGCAATACACTGTGACTCATACTATGAAGCCAACATAACCTGGATAGCAGAATCCCAGTACAAAGAAGAAAATTTACAAGCTAATTTCTCCCATAAATACAAATGAAAAAAATCCTAAATTATTAATAAACCAAAATTAAAAACATGAAGATACTTCACCATGACCAAGTTGCATTTATCCCAGAAATGCCAAGCTGCTTTAATTGTAAAATACAATGACATGAAGGGATGAAAATAAGACCATATTTATGCACACCCATCTTTCTGTGTACAAATAGAAGAAGAAACATTTGAAAGATGTGCAAAAAACTAAGAAAAGTGGTCACCAATAGTTGCTGGGGAAGAAACCAGGTGAAAAGGACAAAGGTGAACTAGAGATTTTTGAGGCATGTGAACATATTACTGATTTTTAAATTTAAAAAATCAATTAACATAACTTACCACATTAACCTAGTAAAATCAGATGAACACCCCAATAGATGCAGGAAAACCACCTGACAAAATTCAGTAGCCACTGAATATTAAGAAAAACTCTTGGGGCGCCTGGGCGGCTCAGTCAGTTAAGCGGCTGCCTTCGGCTCAGGTCATGATCCTGGGGTCCTGGGATCGAGCCCCGCATTGGGCTCCCTGCTCAGCGGACAGCCTGCTTCTCCCTTTCCCTCTGCCTGCCGCTCTGCCTACTTGCGCTCTCTATCTCTCTGTCAAATAAATCAATAAAAAATATCTAAAAAAAAAAGAAAAACTCTTAAGCTAGGATTAAAAGGGAATTTTCCTAATCTGATGAAATATATCTGTGAAAAAAACCAAACTACTATCACACTTATGTGTGAAATGTAAATTATTCATCAATTAGAACAAGACCAGAATACCCACTATCACTTCTATTCAATATTATATTGGAGGTCCTAACTAAAGTCTTAGGGCAAGAAAAAAAACAACACATATAAGGACTGGAAAGAAACAAAAACTGTCCCTCTCTGCAGATAATATGGTCATGTACTTAGAATTAATCTACACATTAATTATTAGAATATTTATGAGAATTTAGCAGACATCTTAACATAAAAATCAATACATAAAAGTTAATCATATTCCTATATACAATTAGAAAACAAAAATTTTAAAATTTTGTACAATACTGTAGAATTTTAAGTATCCAGCAATAAATGTCAAAATGATATACAAGATTTTTCAGAAAAAAATTATAAAACTTTATCATGAGGCAATTTAGACCTAAATATATGAGAAGACTTTATCTTGGAATGCTGTTAATTCTCTATATATTGGTTTATAAACTCAATACAATACGAAAAACGTTCTGCAGGCTTTCTTAACACAACTTTATAGTATGCTTCTAAGAAATGTAAAAGGCCAAGACTTTCTAGAAGAACAAAGTGGAAGAACTTGCTCTACCAGATACTAAGACATGTTACAAAGCTATGGTAACTAAGAAAACATGTTTTTCACACAGAGATACGCTAACAGGTCAATGGTAGAGAACAGAAGACCCAAGAAACATATTCACAGGCATATGGACAGGTGGCACAGCAGATCCATGTAGAAAAGACAGGCTTTTCAATAAATGCTGCTAGAGCAACTGGCTACCTGCAAGAGGAAAAAATGAAATTGAGCCCCTATTTCCACTATGGGAAAAGCAATCCTAAGTGGAACAAGACACAAAAAGCACTAACAATAAAGGCAATTATTGATAAATTCTACTATATTAAAATGAAGAGCTTCTATTCAAGGCACAGTTTTAAAAAACAGACTAGAAGATATCTGCAACCCACAGAAACAACAAAGAAGTCCGAATACATTTCTATAAATTAATGAGAAAAAGACAACCTAACAGAAAAATGAACAAAAAAACCTCAATGGGGCACTTCACAAAAGGAGAGAGATAAAAGATACACAAAGTCCTTAGTAACTAGAGGAATGCAAATTTAAACCACAAGAAGATACCGTACATATCCACAAAATTGACAAAAAATTTTAAATTCTCTAATAGCAAGTGCTGGTGATGATACAGAATAACAGGAACTCTCATACACTCTTCAAGGCAATGCAAACTGGTACAACCACTTTGGAAAATAGTTGGCAAAATCTGGTGCTATTTAAGATATGCACAGTCTGTGACCCAACAATCTCATCCTAGGGTTACATTCCATTTAAATATATGTAGATGTTCACCAGGAGACATGAACAAGAATGTCTATACCAACATTGTTTATAATAAGCGGAAACCTCAGAATCTGGAAATCGAATGTTCATCACTGATAGAAGAGATAACTTGTGGCATAGTCTTAAATGGAATTCTACACAACAATGAAAATGAACAAACCACAGCTCCACTGGATGAATCTCACAAACACAATGCTAAAAAAATGAAGCAAAACCCAAAAGAATGCACAATATGACATCAACTGTGTCAAGCTCAAGTAAGTTTAGGAATGCATATATATGTGATAAACTATAAAGATAAGCAAGGAAATATCACCACAGAAGTCCAGAAAATGGTTACCTATAGGGAAGGGAAATGGTTATAATTGGAAAGGGCATAGGTCTTCAATATTGCTACTAATACTCTTTGTCTTAATCTGGGTAGAGGGTACATCAGAATTTGCTTTATAATTTTTTGTTAGACTGTGCAAACGTTTTTATATACTTTGTGTATTTTACAATAAAAAAAAAAAGGAAAATCTCAACACAGGAAATTTTCATTAACAAAGTATTTGTTATCCCAGTGCCAGGAATTGCAAGGTTACTTAGGGAAACAAAAATCGTCATAACATGACAACATTCACTAATGAACTGGTCACTCTGCTCAAACTTTCCTCCCTGGTTAACTCCAGCAATTTCTCTGACTGTAAAGATCCACAATATAAGTAAAAGGCAAATCATGTAAAAATTTGTTGGCCCAAAAAAGATTAATTAATGTCTACGACTTCCCAAACACTGTTCTAGGGGATCAGCAAGGTCCGAGATAGATAAAGGTCCTGCCCTCCTGCCAGAGATGGAGGACGCAGGAACTCCCATTCCGAGTTTGTTTCCAACCTCTCATCCTCCTTTCCAAATAACTGTCACACATGAAGAACCTGAATGAAATTGGCGGCACATATGACCTTAACACAGAAACCGCCGCTTGTCAGGGGGTCTCTTCACTACAGAGGAACCACCTGCTTGGGTTCATCTGGCTGAAGCACGGTTTCCCATATTCTCAAGTACGCAGAGAGACTGCCTTACCAAGTCAAGGCACTAGTCTCAACGATGGCGGTGCTGCGGCAATTGGCTTAAATGGGGTCAAAACTCCCAATGAATGCTTTAACTGGGATCCAGACACCAGAGGCTTGCAGTTTTCCAGAAGCTGTACACTAGGTTTCACGTGTACATATATTTCCCATCGGGTCAGAGTCCAGAACTTTCAACTGATTCTCAAAGTTCAACCAAAAAGAGGGTATAAGCACTGCCCTCACTAAGTTGAACAGGCTAGACTTTTAAGGTCATGGTGAAGGCGAATGTGGCCACAACTAGGCCACCTGAGTTGAAACCCAGGTGTACAGACCTCCAGGCCTATGCTCTGAATGCCCAATACTTACTCTTAGTTCTTCGAAGGCTTCGTCTAGGGTGGAGAGCTGGTGGCCCTGGTGAGTCCCAATGACAGGGCACAGGACACAGATGAGTTGCTTATCTTCCTGGCAATAGGTGCTCAAATCGAGCCCATGGTCCGGACACTTCCTCTTGGCCACTCTCTCCGCTTCCATTTCTATTTCTGGGTCAAATTCACTTTCTGCCTCCGTTTCTCCCTCAGCCTCGGATTCTCCTTCTTGGTTGTCTTCCTCTGCTTCGCTCTCTTGCTCATCCTCCATTTCTTCCTCACTGTCCTCTTCACTCTCATCCTCGCTCTCATCCTCGCTCTCTTCCTCCGTCTCGCTCTCTTCTTCGGATTCACTGTCTTCCTCGGACTCGCTCTCCTCCCCCACCTCGCTCTCTAGGTCCCGCTCATTCTCCACCTTGGCCTCGGCTTCTTCCTTGGCGTCGCCCTGCCCCGGGGCTCCGGCGGTCCAGGCCTGGGCGGCGCCGTGGACGTACTGGGCCAGGTGGTGGCTGGGGAACTTCTGCCTGTGCGCCTCGGCGTGGCGGTGGCAGTAGCAGAAGGCGCACTCTCGGCACACCTCCTCGGCCCCCGGAGCCTCGTCCGGCTCGCACTCGTCACACGTGCCGTCGTGCGGCAGCTCCTCGAAGGCCGCGCCCGCTCCGGAGGCCATGTGGCTGCGGTGACGCGGCCCAGGCCGCTGGGCCTCGGAGCTCGCCGCCTGGCTTCGGCGCGGCCTCCTCCCTACTTCCTCCCCGCCCGGGTCCCGTCCCGGGTACTGGTCGCGCCGGGTCTCAAGGCAGGCTTGGGGCCGCGGCGCCGCTGCCGCCTGCTCCCGCCTGCTCCCGCCAGCCCCTGCCCGGCCGAGGAGCCAGGGGCCTTCCCGCCCGCTCGGCCGCTCGGCGCCCGCTGCGCTTCCTCCGGCGGCGCGGGCACTTCCGGCGCGGCGGCCCCGCGCCCCCGTCGGCCCCCGCGCCGCGCGCCGCCCTGCTTCGCGCTGCCCCCGGCGAGATCGCCGCGCCGCTGGCCCTGCCGCCCCGGTTCCGCTTTCCCTTTCCCTGTCAGCGGCCTCTTTTCACTTCCTGAGTCATTTAAAGTGGCAAGGGCCCTTTTCCGCGTTCCCCGGGGGGAGGGGGGGAGAGGGAGTGGGGGGAAGGGGGCGCTCCGCCGCCCCGGAAGGAGGGGGAGGATGGAGGAGGTCTCCCGCTCGCTCCGGAGGCGGGGTCAAATTCTCCCACGGCCCTGGGGGTGTCAACCTGACTTTTCAAGGCCGCTAGGCAGGTGTACGTGTGCATTTCAGTCTCGGTCCTTCCAGTTTGTCGCCGCCCATCCCAGTTCCCACCGCCAGGTGTTCTGCAGGGTGCCAGGACTGAGTGGTTTTTTTTGTTTTTTGTTTTTTTACCAGACTGAACCTGATCGCTTGGGATTTTCAGAGGGCCCCGGGAAGGGTTGTGTTTGTTCTCCCAGGCTCAGGGAATTTCAGAGTCAGGCTCTGCAAACAGACATTTTCGATCCAAAGCAATACTACACTTTGTCTGTTTGCAAAGTCTGTTTGCATTCCTGCTTCTTAGGGGCTTGGAATCTCTAGGGTGGCAACCTCTGTGCCTTTTTCTGAGTGCTTGCCTTGGGTTCCTCTGAGATGTCAGGTGAGGTAGGTGGGGAGAGAGGATTTGTCCATTTTCCTTTATGTAAAGAGACCACCTAGATCCAGATTGGGTTCCGAAAGAAATGAAAGGGACTGTTATTTATTAACCAATACCGAAGTGCCCAGAATCAGGCCGGATCTTTTTGTGGCATTTTAAAAGCTGGTTTTGGAAGATCCACTGTTAAGGGCTCCCAAATCCTGGTACTACAACTTAATTGGCTTTGTGACCATGGAGACGTTAATTGATCATTCTGTTTTCCACTTTTTAAAAAGATATGTAAAATGGAAATAATAATATCTACCTGATGGGGCTCCTTTGTGGATGAAATGTAAAGGTGCCTGTCTTCTGGAAGTATTCACTAGATTTTAACTATTATTATTGGCACAAATTATATTTAGTGCATATAATGACACTTTGAAGGAAGTTTTAAACATTTTTTAAAAGATGTATTTATTTAAGTAATTTCTACACCCAGCGTTGGGCTCAAACTCACCACCCTGAGATCAAGAGTTGCAGGCTCCATCACTGAGCCAGCCAGGCGCCCCTAAACTTAATTTTTAACACATTGGGCATTTTTGGCTGGCTGCTGGTAGTATAAGCAACCCCTAAATCCACCCCATATCTTTTGTGTTTGTATTTAGGAGCTTTTGTTTTGTATTTAGGAGAGGAAAAGGACATTTTGATCTAGTCCAGGGAGAGGCTGAGGTGTGGTTGAGCAGATGGAGGGGAATGGAGTAGTATCTGTTTTCAACTGATTTCCCTTAGGTAATTTTGAGCTAGCATTTCCCTATGATTTTCCCAAAAATGCTAGGGCATGGGGTGGGACAAAAATCATTTGAAATAATTTTCATTGTCTCCACATATATAATGTATGCTTAATCCGTGTGAGGCTTTTGTCAAAGATTTATGTTTTTGAAATCTTTTGTTTTTTTAACCTCAGAACAATTCTGTAGAATGTTGGGCTGTTGGGCGGGGGGTGGGGTGGAATCAGAAGGTTTGTTTTGTTCCAATTCCATATACATTTCTATTTTCTCCAGTTCATTTCTTTGGGAATTATTTCTATATCTGCATTTGAAACAGGGATTGATGCACCATTCTGGGAAAAAAAATTTCAACAAATGTCAACTCAAATATCAACATTAATATACCTAGTGAATAGTGAGTGTTTCTTGCTTGGTTATTTCCACCACCCCATGCTTAAAAGGAAATAACAGGTGATACGAACATAATGTTATCACATTTAGAAAATATTTTTTCAATGAAAACAATTTTTTAATGTCTTAAAGAAGATTTTTATGTCCAGGGTGTTTGGTGGGGAGGGACAGATGTCTTTTTGTTGTCATATTGTTGTTGTTGTTTGTTCTTAGTTTTATCTGACAGAAAGTGAAAAGATCGTACTGTGCTGTTCAGTATCTAACACTTCACAATCTTTCTTTGAATCCTCTATGGTAAGATGATCTTAGAGGCAGAAGTTGATGGAACTGTTCCAAAGGGACTTCATAAAATTCTGTCATTGAGGTATGGCAGACTCAGACAGACCTTCTGTACCCCTCTGCACAGAAACCAGAATGGTATGATTCCCCAGGAATCTTTGGGAGCATCCAGAGATAGAAACTTTGTTATATTAATCGATTATTGCATAAAAAATTACCTCAAAAAGTAGCAGCTTAGAGCAATAAACATTTATTATCTCACACAATTTCTGTGAGCCAGGAATATGGGAGTGGCTTAGGTAGGTGGTCTAACTCCGGATCTCTTAAGCGATTTCAGTGAAGATGTTACCTGGGGCTATAGTCACCTAAAGGCTTAACTAGAAAAGTAAGATTTGCTTTCAAGATGGCTCACTTACATGGCTATTGGCAGGAATCCTCACCACTTTCTCTTGGGCTGCTTGAGCGTCCTCATGACTCGGCAGTTGAATTCTCCCAAAGCTAGTGATGATCCAAGAGAGGGCAAGGTAGAAGATACAATGTCTTTTATGGCCTAAGCTCAGAAGTCACACATCATCAGTTCCAACATAGTCTATTAGTTACAGAGATCAGCCCTATTCATTGTGGGAGGATACTACACAAGGGCATGAACATCAAGAGGCAGGGATCTTCAGAACCATCTTTGATGCTGGCTACCATAGTCTGCCCTTTGGTCTCTAATGATTCACATCTCAAATGCAGTATATGTTTATTTCCTCCCAAGATCCCCTAAAATCTCAACCCATTACATCATCAGCTCAAAGTCCAGAATTTTATTATTTAAATCAGGTGAAGCTGTAGATGAAGCTTCTTGTGTCTTAAATGGAGCTCCTAAAGTATAGTTCCTCTTCATCTGAATAATTATGTTCCTGCATCCAACTTACGATGGTGGGGCAGGCTTAGGATAACTGGTACAGACGCTTCTGTTCAAAAAGGAGAAAAGATAGGAGACACACAGGAGTCACTGGTCATAGTAAACCTGAAATCCAGTTGGACAGGTTAGAAATTCCTTGATTAGGGCTCAGTCCTACTCATGCCAGGAAATGGTTCTCCATGGCTTTTGATTTTACCCTTTGGGCTCTTGATTCCACTCTCTGAGTCATCCTTCCTTTTCTGTGAAAAGTAGCCCATGTTTACAGCTATGTAATTTATCAGTCCACTTCCTGCTAGTAGAATTTAGGGGGTTGAAAGGCTCCTTTTCATTTTGTACTGTCTCTGTCCCCTTTAGTCCACACTAGCAGTGTTTCTCCCAATACAATTCTTTTAAAATTTTGTGAGTCTCCCATGACTGTAATTGAGCCAGCACTCCATTGCTCAGAAGCCATACCCACAGATCTCTCTGGGATAAGTGCTTCTCTACTCTGAAGAGTCCCTCTGCAGAAGCTGCTAAGGCACTACACATCAGCTTCTTTGAATTCCTGTTGTTTGTCTGAATGATCCTCTGAATCACTGCTGTAGGTCTTTTTAAGGTCTGAACAAAGGGTTTTATAGCTACATTCTCAGCTTCATCATTTGACTAGGTGCTTCTTTCAGGATCCTAGAGTTTATTTTTGACTGGAAACCATTTCTTCATTTTAGCATTATTCCTCATCTAGAGAAGATGAGAATTTTCAAGTCTAGCAAGTTCTGGATTTTTCTTTTTAGTCCTTCTCTAGATTTTCTCTTTCTTCTCACATTTTGCTGTGATAAGGAAGAAGACATCGGTCAGCACCTTCAACACTCTACCTGGAAATGTACTTAGCTAGAACATTCAATTAATTAGACACATTTTCTACCTTCCACATTCCTACAGGTGACAGTGTTGCTAAACTTCCTGCTCCTACATTACAGGGACCCATTTCTTCCTGTTTGCAATAGCATTTTCTTTAGTTCCCCTTACCCCTTCATCTACAGCTTTCTCAAAAGCCATCAGGATTGTCCTCACAGTTTCTTCAAGACTTTTCAGGCTTTCACTAACACTCTCTTCCAAGTCCTTCCAGCTTCTCCCACTGCCCAGTTCCAAAGCCACTTCAACGTTTTAGGTTTCTGTTACAGAAGCACCTCACTCTTCATAATAAAATATGTATTCATTATAAACTCGTGTATAATAAATTACCCCAGAACTTTGAATCATCTTGGGGGCTGTCTTACTGGCACTGGTGCTATCTTGCCATTGGGGTTCGCAATAGCTGGAAGGCATCTCCAAGATGCTCCTGTGGAGAACATGGCAGCTTGCATTTGATACTGGCCAGGGAGAGCGTGTGGGACTTGTAGAAATAAATGTTGTATCCAAAAAAAAATGAGGGGTCTGTTAATTTATGTGGGTGATAGCTCTGCAATTATTAGACTCTGTACACATGTGGAAACTTATTTGCAGAGAGGCAAAGAAACTTGTTAAACACTACCCAACCCAAAGGTGGCCTAGTTGGGATTCAAACTCAGCTATATCTGACTCCATCTTACCATATCCACCTGTGGTATAAGTAGGTGACAACCATTGCTCAGTAACCTTACCTGGCTTTCCCTTCCAGCTGTGAAACCAGGTTCTATCCCCTTTATCTGTTCCGAAGAGATGAGCTGGGTTTAGAAGATTCATAACATAGTATATTTAATTTCAGAAAAAAAGTCTAGAAATTGAAAGAGAACGGCATGAAATTTCTAAGTTCACTGCTTCAGGGAAGGTATTTGCACCCCCTCAGCTGGTCCCATTCTTACGTAATTAGACTATCACTTCAGTGACTGATTGCATTCCCCCTGCCCCAGGCCCCTGAGATCACCTAAATCTCATCTCATGCGTTATCATATTAGCCAACATCTTATCTTATTAAAGTCAGTGCAGTGAAATATGATATCCCCTCGCCAATCCCAACCCTGCCGAAATATAAAGAAGAAAGCCTCTAAGGCTGGGCCTCTTTCTGTTCCTCAAAAGCCTATTGAAGTTGAATGCCAAAATGATGCCTTGGCCCGACACTCTTTTGAACGTTTTCATTTCATCCACTTCTGACAAGTGAATGGTTCACTGCTTATTAATATTGTAATGCCCTAAACACCCCTATCCCTTAAAAAAATAAGGTATGTGTAAGGACAACCCCAGATTAGCTTTGGTGGAGCTATTTTAATTACTTCATTTAGTATTTTACTTGCTTCATAGCATTAAGTAACTCCTATAGCCACAATAAATAATAAAAATACCTCATTTTCATAATCACCATTTCATTCAGCCCCGGAATTCAAGATTCCTTCGATACTTGTTTTAGTTTTCTTAAGATACTTCCTGCAAAGTCCCTGATAGTGGATGCCCCCATTTTAACATGTGGGAACTAAATGCCAAGAGAGCTATTTGAAAAAACATCCAGTCACAAGAAACAAAATGAAGCAATTTTTTTTTAAATGGTGCATAAGAAGTATGCTGCTTAAAGCAATATATGTGAAAACTAAAAAAAAAAAAAAAAGAACATCCAGTCAATTCTGAGTTAATGTCTAACTTCCTCCCTGGTCTTCAAGCCAGCTCCCTAACCCCCCGGATGATGCTAATTCTTTTTTTTTTGGCAAAATTATGTTTTCAAACTTCTCTCCTTGGAAATGTTTTCGTAGGGGTGGTCTTGGCTTTTATCTGAGTGGGCTTCAGGGAATGAGAGCAAACACCTAGTCACTGTAAGAGCAGTACTCTTTGGGGGCGCCTGGGTGGCTCAGTTGGTTAAGCGACTGCCTTTGGCTCAGGTCATGATCCTGGAGTCCCTGGATCGAGTCCCACATCGGGCTCCCTGCTCAGCGGGGGGTCTGCTTCTCCCTCTGACCCTCTTACCTCTCCTGCTCTCTGTCTCTCATTCTCTCCCAAATAAATAAATAAAATCTTAAAAAAAAAAAAAAGAGCAGTACTCTTTGGGAGTGAGAAAAATCTCGAAATTTGCCTTCCATTTATTCCAGTTGGAAAAGCAAACACCTATGGACAGGAACTAATTAAAGACTTTGTGTTTCAGCAGTTAGTGCACTACACTTGTAAATCAGGGATTATGAGGGGGAATCTCCCCAGGCTTGTTCTATCCATTTATTTATTTATTTTGGAACTCAGGTGCAGATGGACTACTTAATCATGCTACACAGATGCACAACCCACCTTTAGTCCGTGCGAGGGAGCTTTCTGATTTCATTTCACTTCGTTTTAACTTCATTTTATTTTCCCTTTATTGTCCATTCCCCCAACTTCTTCTAACAGAAACTCTCTCTTAATGTGTTTGATAAATGTCCTTGAAAATGTAGATATCTTTAAAAACTAATCCGTTCTGTTTACGTGTTAAACTTTATATAAATAGGACACTCGAGAATTCTTTCTTCCTTTCTCTTTCTTTCCTACTTTCTCTTTCCTTCTTTCTTCCTTCCTTTCTTCTTTTCTTCCTTTCTTCCTCCCTCTTTCTTCCTTCCTTCCTTCCTTCCTCTCTCTCTTTCTTTCTTTCTTTCCCCAATGCTGTGATTGTTAAAACCTTGGATATCTGCTCTTTGACATTTGGTATTACCTGAACTTCTAATGTGTTTCTATCTAGTGGGTATAAAGTGATAACTCATTGTGGTATTGTATGTGCATTTTGGGGGTTGCTAATAAAGATGAATAGCTCTTTATACTCATGTGGTGTCAAATGACAAAACAAAAACAATTTAGTAGTGAGTTTGATGTTCTTTATTCAAATAGAGTTCTTTATTCAAGGGAAAACAATCCATGGATTGGATGAGTACAGTGCCTCATAAGCAGATTTTGGGCAACAGGAAGTTATACACAGCATTAGAAGCAATAATGCAGAAACAGGGCATGATTGACTTGCATTACATATCTGGTCTTATTTAGAAAAATCAAGGAACAGGAAATAAGTAGAGAACCCAGAGTTGGATTGGTGTTTGCGGATTGGCTGACTGGATATATTCTGTTTCTGGTCACGTGGAGCAGTCACAGGAACATAAAAGTTTTCAAACATGGCCTCCTGGGCAGAGTGGCTCCCTTTTTGGGCCGAAAAACTTCTTTTTTTTTTTTAAGATTTTATTTATTTATTTGACAGAGAGGGACACAGCAAGAGAAGAACACAAGCAGGGGGAGTGGGAGAGGGAGAAGCAGGCTTCCTGCCGAGCAGGGAGCCCGATGCGGGGCTCGATCCCAGGACCCTGGGATCATGACCTGAGCTGAAGGCAGACACTTAACAACTGAGCCACCCAGGTGCCCCCTAAAAACTTATTTCAACAATAAATGACCTATTTTTAGCTTTTACCTATTTTTGATTAAGTTATCTGCCATTTTCTTATTGTTTTGCAGGATTTTCTTGTACCTTCTAGATATTAACCCCCGTCGGTTTTAGACATTGCAAATATCTTCTGATCTGTCACCCGTCTATTAACACTATCTATAGCCGTGTCCTTTTCAAATAGAGATCTGATGTTTTGATGGAGTCAGATCCATCTTATTTAAGAAGTCCTGCTCTGCCCCAAGAACATACAACTTCTTCTTTCATCTTTCCATGTTTTCACTTTTCACAGTGAGGCCCACCTGGAGGGCACCTTTGTATACAGTTTGGGGTAGCGATCCAACTTTATTTTAGTCCCTAGAGTGAGACAGTTTTCTCAATATCCTGATTCAATTTCTAGGCCTAACCAGGAATGAAGAAATTTCTATTTGGGGAGGTGCCACAATGAAGTGACTAAGAGTAGAGGGTGATGGGCAGGTAGCAGGTGACTTATTCCCCCTAAATACGCTCCTTAAAAGTGGTATCTTTCCACAAAAGTTTTTTGAATTTTTAAAAATTTTTACTTATTTTTTTTTTAAGAGAGAGAGAAAGAAAGAGTGTGAACAGGGAGGGGCAGAGGGAGAAGGAGAGAGATAATCTTAAGCAGGCTCCATCCTTAGCACAGAGCCTGACATGGGGCTCAATCTCATGACCCTAAGATCATGACCTGAGCTGAAACCAAGAGTTGGATGTTGAGCCAACTGAGCCACCCAGTCTTCTCGGCACAAAAGTTTTAAGGTACTATATTGCCATAGTAGTCGTTCAGACTATAATGATGAGACATCAGAAGAGTGGAATTGGTTAGAAGAAGGGGCTCCCCTTGGGAAAGACATTAAACCAGAGGGGACACAGAGTCAAAAGTAGGAAAACCATCCTGAAAACTCTTGAGCTAACCTCTTCTGATGAGGGTGAAATGAGCAGTAAGAACAGCGAGTTTCAGAGTGGGCCATTTGTTCATTCACTCATTTTTTTCATTTACCAGGTTTGATTGCTTTCCATGAGCCAGACACTCTTCCAGGCCCTGAGGATGCCACCACAAAACAAGACCAATGGGACTGGCACTGGCAGTGCGCTTGTATTTCCACCAGAAATTGATATTCTTACATTTCCAGGTCAACCCTCTGAATTACCACCAATGTAATCCTTCCAAAACACAAATTTAATTAAGATACACTGATCTTACAAAATTTCAAAGAGTTCCATTGCCTCCTGCAGACTTGGCATGCCACACAAGGTCATCCTGGATTTGACCACCTGCTCACCTCTCCAACTTCATCTCTTGCTACTCCCCCAACTCTACAGGCTGGTCCCCAATAGAACAAACCATTGCCTATGCGAAACCTTAGGTGACCCCAGTGGAGGGCAATTCTCCCATCTTCTCATGAGGACCACCCCAAAAAGCTCTAAGGGCCATCTTGAATGTATAAATGTTTGGGGATATAGCTGAACATTTTACACATCCACTAGTAAAATTTAACATATTAACTTAAAAGTTAAGTTTTAAGTTGAATAGCACATGAAATATTAATTTAGAGGTCTATTCCTTTTGTCTCTCCAATTTCATGAAATAATCATACTAACTCCACGGGCAGTGCTGAGAACAGTGCTTTTCTCGTGATCACTTAGAGCCACTTTTTGAGTCACAGAGCGCAGCTTTTCAAAGCAGATTGTCTTCACAGCGTTTGGATGTTGTTTGTAACATAGAACTTTTTGAAACTGTGAATGATGCTGCCACTGGAATTTTTATCACAAGCCACATGTACCTGTGCCTTTTTATATAATTATAGAACATTGTTAAAAAGTCTTCTACAGGTGTATACATGTGTATTCTCCACAATGTAGCCATGTGCTATTTTTTTTAACGGACTTTTAAAAGGCCACTTTATAATGACATGTACACTCACAATTTTGAGGACATATCCGAGGCAAGGAATAACACTACCGACGCATTACATCTTTAAATCTCTCTCTCTCTCCCTCTCTCTCTCAAACAATTTCATCTTCTTCCTCAAATTGTAACTTATCTAAAATAAAGTAACCAGGAGATGACCTCATAAAATGAGAGACTTGGGAAGAGATCAAATACAAGGTGACCCTTTTCTGAAAAATATTTTGGAGGAGAATCTTGCCTTACAATTGGCCATTAGGAGCGATTGCTTTCTGTGGTTCCCTAAACCACACCATGCCTTTCCAAGCACCCATGTCTTTGCCAAATATTCCCTCTGCCCATAATGCACTGCTCCAGCTCTTCCCCCAGCTGCCGCCTACCAGTGTGCCCAATAGCACCATTGTTACCGTGCTTCACACATTGAAAAGCTGTTACAGGGCACCCCTACCGTGCAGTGGACTCCTTGAGGTCAGGGGACCATGTCTTTTGACCCTGGTGACCTTGGCATCCTTCATAGCATCTCATATCTAGTTCTCTTCCATGAAAACTGATCAGGTGGGCTAAGAGTAGAACATGCTTGAAAGGGCCACCATATGATTTATCATCCAAATTGGGATACCTTGAGAGTGCAATAAGAACTATTGACCATCATGCTGGGACACTAGGCATGGACCATTGCTGTCCTGGGTACACTGGGTCATATAGTCATCCTAATAAGGTGATGAGGGAAGGCAGTCTTAGGTTTCTCGGCCCCAAATAATAGACCAATATTTTACCTTTCACCTGTCCAACTTCTTTCATGCATATCCCCTCTTTTCCATTCCTCTTTCCTTTCTTATTTTCTCTCTCCCTGCTCAGCAAGACTCATACAAACTTGCTAAACCACAACACTACAATTTCCATCCTTCACTTCACAAGGTAATTTAAGGGTGAGAAGAGCCCATTGAATCCTGATGCAGAGTGGATGGTGCGTGGGGGTAGGGTGGCAAGTGCCATGATTATAGCTCTTGGGAGGGATCAAAACTCAAGACTTTTTTTATTTCTCACCTTAAAAGGAATCTTAGTGACCCCGAGCAAATGCCCAGTAAGTAAAAATTCTTAGAATGATGCAAACATATGTACTTTGTCTTCATCCTGAAATCCATCATGACCTGGAGGCACATTTAAGACGTGAAATGCAGAGTCGGGCATCGTGCAAGAAAGAAAAACTTGGTTGGTTGAAAAAATGCTTTTATGGGTCAGTGGAAGCTATGTTCCAGGATGGTTATAGGAGGAAGTGCTTCGGAACCTGCTAGATCTAGATTTGAATCCTGATTCCACCACCTACCTAGCTGAGCGACTGTGAGCAAGCTTGCTTGCTTGCTTTCTTTCTTTCTTTCTTTCTTTCTTTCTTTCTTTCTTTCTTTCTTCCTCTCTTTCTCTTCTTTAACCTTAGTTATCTTATTTTTAAAATGGAGGGTTGCATCAGACCTACTTTGGAGGCTCATTGTGCCAATTAAATGAGATAATGCATTTAGTACCATGCCAGCACATAATAAACACTAGCTCGGTGCAAGCTATTACAGTATATGCACACCAGCAAGGCTTGCAAATGCACTCATTTCATCTGTATGAAGATAGTTATGCCAGGTTTAACGATCAGAGCAGTGAACTGAGAAAGCAGAAATCCGGGTGCATGCCATGTTTCTGCCATGATTGAGCTGTGTGGTGCTTAGCAATTTATTTCCCTTCTTTGGTTTTTAACCTCCTCTGCGTAATGTGTGAACTGGAAGTGATTCCTGTTTCAATTTCCCATTGCTATGCCACACACCACACCAAAACTCAGGGGCTTAAGCCAATAATGATCCGTTATGTCTCAGGATCTTGCGAATTGTTTGGGCTCGGCTGGGCAGTTCTTCTGCTCTTTACGGTGTTGGCTGGGGTCACTCATGCAGCTGCTTGCCACTGGATGCTCAGCTGGAGCTGGAACATCCAGAATGGTGTCACTCACCTGGTTGGCAGCTATATGGGTCAGCTCTGGTTCTCTGCATGAACTGTCATCCTCTAGGGCCATTCTCTTTACGCAGGGCCCTCCAGCTGGATAACAGACTCATGACGGGGCAGCTGGTTTCCAAGAGGGCAAAAATGGAAACTGCAAAGCATTTTCAGGCCTAGGCCAGATGTCACACGGTGTTACTTTGTAGAATATTTGTCAAAGCGAGTGGGAGACCAGTCAAGATTCCTGGGGGGAAGAAAAAGACTCCAAGTCCTGAAGACTTTCAACGTCACATTATAATAGAGCGTGCAGTAGTCACATCATTGTGACTACTTTTCCAAACAATCACCGAAATCCTATTGTACATGCTAGCTCTGACAGTCCATATTTAAACCTAAAGTTTTGGGGCAATCCCACTTCTCAGTTTGGTTTATGGACTTTATAAACTCCCCAGTGAGCACCTAGGGGCCTCCAGGGTTTGAAACCTTCTCTGCTCTCACTTTACCCAAATTGAAATCCATTGTTTTTGTCAACCAGTATCCTCTCAGCCTCCTCCTGGTGACCAAAGTCCCCAATTTCCCTCCAGGGACCTAGTGCAGACACAGCTGGTTACCCAAAATTCAACCCGCCATTCTGCCTGACTAACAGAGCCCTGATTTTCCCAGATACTTAGTTGTTATTGTCCTCAGATATGGGGCATGAACCTTCAAAAAGCTAAACAAGTGACCCAGCACTGACCAGTGAGACATCAAGACAAATCTCATGGGGAGCTTCCAGAAAAGATTTTCTTTCCTGAACAAAAGAAAAAGACTTGTAAGGAGAAAGCTCTTCCCTTCTTTCCTGATTTATGATCTTGTTGTGTAGAACCAGCTGTGGAAACTACCTTGTGGTCATGAGTGGTAAACCTAAAGGATCGCAGAGAAGTGCCCAGACCCCTGACATTATTAAGTTTTGGATTTATCTGATCCGGAACTGCCTGCCCCTGGGCTTCTTGTTATGTGAGATAATAAGTAAGTGAGTCTGTTATCTACAGTCAAAACTATCCCTTCCCCACTCCCCTGAGTGTATATTGTTCTAGTGATGCTGGCCACCCCTCACTCCAGGAAGGAACATGTAACCCATAACTAAGCAATTAGCATGTGCATTCACCTGACCACAGTAGTTACTGCCAAGATGGACCAGGGACTCTGGCAGAGCCAATGAGGGGCAAGGCAATTCATCTTGGAACTTTTGGAAAAAGACATTCACTTTTTTCCCTGCTGCACCTAAAAGCTGATAGGTTATAGTAGCTAGGGCCACTGTGACTGTTTTTCCACCATCTCATGGACTTGAAGAGTCAACTCTGAAGAAGGCAGACTCAAGAATAAAAAGAAAACCGATTTTTAGAAGATTTTATTTATTTCTTTTAGAGAGAGAGAGAACCCAAGTGAGGGGAGGGAGAGGGAAAGGGAGAGAATCCCAGGCAGACTCTGTGCTGAGCATGGAGCCTGGTGCACTGCTTAATCTCATGACCCTGAGATCATGACCTGAGCCAAAACCAAGAGTCAGATGCTTAACCGACTGATTCACCGAGGTGCCCCAAGAAAACTGATTCTTGATAAGATCTCTCAAATTCTGGATCTAGCCATGCCTGAAGTCTTTTTTTTTTTTTGGGGGGGGGGGGGGGGGTTTATTTGATCTCCCTTTTTAGAATAAGCTGTCCTGGTGGAACTTTCTGTCATTTGCAAGGAAAAGGCTCTGGACTGAGGAAGTATAGCTACTCATTATGAAACCCCTCCATCAAACTACCACTTTGATTTTAGGGTACTCTCTGGAACTTTTATCTTGAACCTCTGTTCCTCATCCAAGTTCATCTACTCCTATAAATGTTCTTGCCACCACCTATAATTATATGGTCTAGCCATTAAGAGTAAGGCCTTGGGACTAGGCTTGGCCCCCGGTTCAAATCCCAGCTCTACTACTGATTAGCTCTGTGACTTTGGGCAGGTCTTTTAAATCCCTGTGTTCTTTAGCTCCGACGTGTTTAAAATTAGGACAATAATGGTTCCTGCCTCCTAGGGTTATTGTGAGGATAAAAGCAGGGAATGCAGGCAAAATGCTTAGCCAGCATTATGTATGGCACATGAGGCTCTCACAAATGTTTGCTATTTTTTTTTAAAGATTTTATTTATTTATTTGAGAGAGAAAGAACATGAGAGGGAGGAGGATCAGAGGGAGAAGCAGACTCCCTGCTGAGCAGGGAGCCCGATGCGGGACTCGATCCCGGGACTCCAGGATCATGACCTGAGCTGAAGGCAGTCACTTCACCAACTGAGCCACCCAGGCACCCCAAATGTTTGCTATTTTAAATGAAAACCTAACTTAAGGTGATAGGCAGAGTAATGACCCACACAGAGATGTCCATGTCTCAATCCTCAGAACCTGTGAATACATTATGTTTCACTGCAAAGGGGAATTATGATTGCAGATGGAATTAAGGTTGGCAATCAGCTGCCCTTATAATGGGAAGATAATCCTGGATTATCCAGCCGAGTCTAATGTAATCACAAAGGTTCTTAAAAATGGACGAGAGAGGCAGAGGAGGTAACTGGAGTGATGTGTTGCAAGAAGGACTCAATCTGGTTCTAGCTTTGAAGATGGAGAAAAGGGGCCACAGGCCAAGGAATGTGGGTAGCCTCCAGCAGCTGCCAAAGACAGAGAAGCAAATTCTCCCCTAGAGCCTACAGGAAGGAATGCAACCGTGTTGACAATTGGACCTTAACCCAGTGGGACCTGCTCCTGAGCCTCTCCTCCACATCTTTCTGTAACTGCTACCATGGACTCAGCGATGAATGAGAAAGTCATGGCTCTACCCTCATGGAGCTTACGAGGTATGTATTCTGCCGCATGCAGGGTCTTATGAAATCCAATTTGGCAACAAGCATCGGAGTTGCCAATGAGAATGAGAAGTTGTAAGTCCAGGCAGCTGCAGGGCAGAGATGTGGGGCAGAAACCCACAGAGAGGGAAAGGAGTAGGGGACTATGGGTTGTTAATTGAAACCAGAGCTGAGGCAGTAAATGTTGTCCTAGATGGAGTCCAGGACAGAAGTCTTGAGGTTACACTGGTCTGGCTGCTCTGTGTGGGGGCATCAGGGAGGAGAGAGACATCAGGTTGGATACCAGGGGGCATGAAAAACACACCTTCTATGTGTTCAACCCTCACCATGACCTTTCTTTTTTTTTTTTTTAAAGATTTTTATTTATTTATTTGACAGAGAGAGACACAGCAAGAGAGAGAGAGCACGAGCAGGAGGAGTGGGAGAGGGAGAAGCAGGCTTCCCGAGGAGCAGGGAGCCGGATGCGGGGCTCCATCCCAGGACCCTGGAATCATGACCTGAGCCGAAGGCAGACGCTTAACGACTGAGCCACCCAGGCACCCCTCACCATGACCTTTCAAGAGATGTTATTAGGCCCTTTTTCTAGAGGAGAAAATCAAGGTTCATAGAAATTAAGTAGCTTGATCAGATTTACACAATAAGTAAATGGTGAAATGGAATTTTAATTTTTTTTTTTTGCTAACAAAGAACTGCAAATTCTCCCTGTTTCCATGTAATGTTGACTTAGTTGTTTCAATGCTCTTTAGACACTGCCCAGCTCACCTTGTAAATTATTTAGGGCGAAGACTGGACTTATTTACTCATAAAGTACAGCAGGAAGTGGAATGCTTAAAACCCTATCTCAGCAATTCTTAGTTGCCATCAGTTGGAATAGGCACTACTCATTCCACATAGCACTAGGAAAGAAAACCTGGTCAGGATTATAAGACTTCTCAATTTGAGAGGTGCCAAACATGGAAAAATATGCATCTTGGACTCCATAAAATACAGTAAAGAATTTTTTTTATTTTTTATTTTTATTTATTTTTATTTTTTTAAAGATTTTATTTTTTTATTTTGACAGAGAGATAGACAGAAGAGCACAAGCAGAGGGAGTGGCAGAGGGAGAGGGAGAAGCAGGCTCTGCACTGAGCAGGGAACCCGATGCGGGACTCGATCCCAGGACCCTGAGATCATGACCTGAGCCGAAGGCAGACGCTTAACCATCTGAGCCACCCAGGCGCCCAAGAATTTTTTTTTTAAATGATGATGTTGATGAAGTGTCAAATCCCCTTTTGCTAGTCTACTCTTGGGCTGACCCATGATTTAGGTTTCTTATGTTTTAACTCAAACTGTTTTTTTATGGAAATATAACTCATATACAGTATTGTATTAGTTTCAGGTGTACAATGTAATGATTCAACAATTCTATACATTAGTCGGTGCTGATCACAATGAGTGTACTCTCAATCCCCTTCACCTACTTCACCCATCCCCCTACCCACCGCCCCTCTGGCAACCACTAGTTTGTCCTCTGTATTTAAGAGTCCGATTTGTTTGTTTGTATCTTTTTTCCTTTGTTCGTGTCTTTTTTCCTTTGTTTGTTCATTTTGTTTCTTATATTCCACATATGAATGAAATAATACAGTATTTGTTTTTAACCCAGACTGTTTAAAAATGTCTCAAATAAGTTCCCTTTGAACAACTCTGTTGGAAATTTTTCATTGTTCAAAATACGGTACTATTGAACAAGGGGGAGAAATGAAGAATTATCACCACAAACATCGATAATGAAAAACATGATTTCTGGTGTGCTGGACACTGTGTTAAGATGGACTGTGCACTGTCCGTCTTGACTTCTCATAATCGTCTTATGAATGATTAGGCTTTTATTACTGCCATTTGCACATAGACAGTTGAGGCTCACAGAAGTTGAGTTCCTTGTCCAAGGCCCCCCAACATGCAAATGGCAGAGACAAGACTTGGGTCTCTGCCTGGGACTTCTGGGCTTGTGCCCATAACCACTGTCTTTCACATAAGCAAAAATGGGGTGGCATCTATTTTCCTTTATAAAAAATTCTGCAACCATAACCCTTTGCATCATATAATTAATGTCTGCTTTTCCTTGGTCTGTCTGAGCTACGAACCCAGTTATCCTTCCAATAAGTGTTTTTCCTCCTAGTGCTGATTTGTTCTTATTCTCTTACAGATCAGTCTCCAGAATTTTAATCATTCTTGGCTCACTTCTCTGACAAACTTACCAAAGACATGTGCTGAAATTGCAGTCAGCAAAGTGCCCTGAAAATGTAAAAAAAAAAAAAAAATCAACAACCAACTTCTATAGTTCATCTGATCTACACAGGAAATTAGAAAACACCCCATACTTAACTGGAAAAATACTTGAAATGAAAAGTGAGGTTTACTGTTATTTAGATTTTGATTAAAAAATGTTTATCCCTTATCTAAGGCTCAGGGACACTGGAAATGAAGGAGCTGAAAGCTCGCTCTATAGAACTTTAATGATCTTTTCTTATTATGTTATATTACTGTTTCCTAAGCCTGTGGTCAAATACAATAGTTTTATTAAAGCTGTGATTCAGTTAGAGGGGGGAATGAATTTTTCTGCCACGGGAGCACTGGTGAGAAGTGAGAGAAGATGCTAGCACTGCTGTGTAGAAGAAAACCCTTCCAGAAAAGGTGGGTGCCAGGGACTCACGCAGTGGGGTACAAGGATTCTTCTTCCTGGATTCCAAGCTTCCCTGAATTTACTGAATTCAGGGTGCCAAGGGCTCACGCAGTGGGGTACAGTGATTCTTTTTCCTCGGTTCCAAGCTTCCTTGAATTTACTGCAAAACAGCCCAGGGGGTATTAGCTTCTGGATCACTGGGAGAAGGAAAACAACACAAAACAGAGAGGAGGTCTGGGGTTGCAGTTGGAACACGGGATAAAGCTGCTGATGTTCTGTCTCAAGTTCTCAGGTATGAGACATGGACACTGATAAATGCTCACATATATAGAGCATTTGCTGTCGCCCAGGCACTGCTCTAAGCACGGGGCATTCGGCGCGTTTTGTTACATTGTTTAATTCCCTCAGCATTTTGTTTCATCCTTTAGACCCCTCAACAACCTCATCAGGTGGATACTATTCTCATTTGCATTTTACAGGGGAGGAAACTGAGGCTGAGAGTAACTTAATGCAAGTTCACACGCTAAGTGGTGGAGCCAGGATTTGAACCGATATGTCAACTCCAGAGCCTGTACATGCACTTGGCCATGACACAATGTTGCTAAGTCCCCACCTGCTTCTGCAGGCAGGCCAGGCGCTCTGGCGGCTCCTAAGGAATGGGGGCGGGCAGCCTCCAAGAGAAGGGGTAATCTCAAGGCAGCCTGAGAAAAGAGGGATTTGGAAGGAAATTGTTGTGGTCTCCTAACCCAGGCAGGGCTGGCTCCCTTTAAAGGGGGAGAAATGAAGCAATTTCAAAGAGCCCGGGGAAGTGAGAGGTCAAGACTAAGCCACCGTAGCTGAGCGATGTAGAAATGCAAGCCCGTCATTGCTAAAGTGACAAAATAGAGTATCAGGACACATTCAAAACAACCTCACACAATTATTATGGAAATTAACTGTTGCTGTGTCTGAGACATTTTTGCCAGCCACGTGAGGGACATATGACGTCATAAACAGTTACTTGTGAAATAGGGGATGAGGGATTGAGACTTGGGCAGCTCTCCGACCTTGGCCAAGTTTCTTAGCCTTGTAAGCCTCAGTTCCCTCATTTGTAAAGTGCAGATGTTAATAGCATCTACCTCTTAGTGTTCTCATAAGGCTTAAATGATGGTAATGTAGGCAAAGTGCTTGGCACCATGCAGAGTGCGCCGGAAAGTGCCCAATATATGAATATGTGAATTCCTTCTGCTCTGCTGTCAATCCCACCTGCTATAAAACGGAGTCCCATCTGTTGTGAGGGAAATACATTATTTACGCATGAAGTGGGGGGGTTGGAAGACCAACAAATATTTACTCAGTGTCCTCCACGTCCCAGGGAGGGTGTTGGATACCAGAGATACAGGAATACTGTCTTTGGGACTGGGTTTTTACAGAAAAACCGAGAGGTGTTTTGTGATTCTGAGACTACATTAGGCCTCCTGCTCCCTATTCTAATGATACCCTGTACCGCCTCCTTCCTACTTACTATTTGCAATGCCTGACTCCCACCAGACTGTAAGCCTCCCTGAGGAAGTGACTAATTAATGCCTCGAGGGTGAATGTTAGCTGGCTGAGGGGGAGGGCACCGAAGAGTAAGAGGCTCCAGATAAGGGGAAGAGAGAGTGTGGTGTCTCAGAGTCAGTGCGGAATGAGGCATGTCAAAGAACTGAAAACCAAAAATGATCCCGTTTGGCTGGAGCTCAGAGAGCAAGGGATGATGGGTGTTAGGTGAGTGAGGTCACAGAAAGAGCCGGAGGTGGGATTATGGAGGTTTTACAGCTCAATTGTGGAAGCCAGCTCCTCAGGCGAGCCCCAGAGATTAGTAGAAGCTTCACAGCACTGTTCAAAGTCTAGACATTAGGTCTAGAATGGTAGAATCCTTTGTGTGTATCTTTTTATTATTCTAGAAAGGATAAACAGTCGGGAAAACAAAGGCCACTCAATATACTCCATAGTTGAAGGTTATGGTCCAGGGAATTAAAGTTTTATAAAACTGAGAGGAGGCAAGAGGGGATGGTAGAACAAAGTTCAGAGAAGCAACTGATGGGATTAGGACACACTATCCCCAGATACGGCACCTTGGCAGACTAAGCTGAAGGAATTTGAGAAACAGCAAAGCAGGAATATCATGCAACCTCCCCCGTTTCTTTCCTCAAATGGATTGTGAAACTCCGGAGTGAAAAGTGTCGTTCCTGTACCAGGAGGAAGGAAGACGTTCTGATCCCCAGAGATGGGGAACTGGGGGCTGAGAAATCTCTACAGATAGCCTTGTTAAACTTACCCTCATCTTCTAGCAACTTCTTTACCTTGTACTTCCGCTAACCCAGACCCCTCTGTCTTGTTAGTTCTTCACAAATATACTGTTTCTTGGAGTCCTCCTTCTCTGTGAAGGCATCCAGGTACATGTAAACATTCAATAAAAGTTGTATGCTTTTCTTCTGTTAATCTCTGTCGGTTGAATTTTCAGACCTGACCAGGCACCTTAAGAGGGTCCAGCAAAACTTTTTCCTCCCCTACACAGCCTCTGACCATCTGGTCTGGCTATCCCAGAACAGGGGATCCTCAAAGGTCTGCCCAGAAGCCACCGCAGATCTCAGCCCACCCATGCGTCTGCTTGCAACTACCTCAAGGGAAAAATGGCTTCTTCTCTCCTGCCTTCCAAATATCTCCTTAGGGGCTTCTCAGTGGCCCTTCTGAACCTGAAACCAGGCCAGGAAAGGGGGCGAGAGATCTAGTGCTGGCTTCTAGTGAAGCAAAGAGGGCAGAAGCAAAACACCTCTCTGCTGTGGGAAATCTAAGACACGCTGTTATTTGATGCACCGCTGCAACAGGAAAAATGGGCCCAATTACACTGACACAAGGCTTTCCCGTCATCAACACCGAGGCACACGCCCACTTCAAAGATGTGAACATGTTGGGCGCCTGGGTGGCTCAGTTGGTTAAGCGACTGCCTTCGGCTCAGGTCATGATCCTGGAGTCCCGGGATCGAGTCCCTGGATCGAGTCCCTGGATCGAGTCCCGCATCGGGCTCCCTGCTCGGCAGGGAGTCTGCTTCTCCCTCTGACCCTCCCGACCCTCCCCCCTCTCATGCTCTCTCTCTCTCAGTCTCTCTCTCTCAAATAAATACATAAAATCTTTTAAAAAAAAGATGTGAACATGTGTGTTCCTCGGGAAATGCCTCTGATAATTGATTTTAAACAGAAGAAAAAGTGAAAAACCACTGGCCATTGTGAATTCTTATCTTCCAAAAGAATGTGTACTTTCGGGAAACTGAGGCAGTGATTTAGCCTGCTTCACTGTCAGGACCCCTGAGCCTCTGGGTGGGAGCAGAAAGCCTTGCCTCCCTCCCGCCCTGAGGTGACTGACTGTCCTGATTTGCCCCTCAGCCTTCCCCGAAGTGGCCCTGAGGAAACCGCACATTCACATGGAGCCAAGAGAGCTAATTGTCCTTGCTGGCCTCAAGGCCACCATTAAGGGTTTTTTTCCTTCTTAACTTTTTATTTTTTGTGAAATCTATTACACACACAAAAAAGTGCACAAAACCTACACCTACTCAAGAAATGGAATGTTGCTGGCACCCCCAGAAAGCCCTCCCCGTACCCTCTCCTTCCTTCTCCCCTGAGGGCAGCTAGCCCCACAGATGAGTTTGCCTACTTCGAAGTTGTGTAAGTAGACTCACACAGCAGGTCCTCCTTGGGTCTGGCCTCTCTCCTCCATTGTCCTTCGTGAGATTCATTCCTGTTGTGCACATCGCTGTTCGGTAGTCTGTGTGCGGGCCTTCCGTTGTCATGTTGGGCGTGTGGGCCATTTCCCTTTTGGGGCTACTGAGCTCAGCGCTGCTACCGAGATGCTCGCGCGTGTCTTTTGTGAAGATCTGTATGCGTTTCTATCGGGCGTGTACCTAGGAGTGGAACGGAAGGCCTATTGGCTTCTACCAGTTTTGGCTATTGGCTATTGGCCTATTG
>NW_023270418.1:14602016-14658081 GCF_011800145.1 Mirounga leonina | reverse complement strand
CTTCTACCAGTTTTGGCTATTGGCTATTGGCCTATTGGCTTCTACCAAGCTACCTACTAGCTACTACCTAAACTTAAGTGTGTGCAGACTAAACTTCCTTGCTTTCATTCTTCGGGAATGACAACAGCATTGCTCCGCAACTTTTTCAGACAAGCTTCCTCCGGCCAAGGCCTTGAACCCTGGAAGCATCCCATGGAGAAGAAAATGCCTTTCTTGACCGCAGAACAGGCACATCCTCTTTAGGCAGAACGGAGAGTTTGATGCGGGTGAATATACCAGCGCCCGGCCACAGCTGAAGAACTTTCCAGGGGAAGTGTCTTTGGGAGGGTTAGTTGTACCTCTGACTTACTCAGCACCTTGTTACCTGGGCAGATGCAAAGTTACAGGCTTCGGGAACCTCTCTGGGCATCCTCGGCTTTTGCATCCATGGCAACGCATGCTTTACATACCATTTTCTTTCCAACAATGGGAAATTAAACATTTGATATGAAGCAATGGCGGGTTTCAGGTTAGAGGATGGGGGAGGGGTAAGACTGTGTCTCCAAGTGGCAACTTGTCAGACAGAATGGAATGTCTAATGCAATGCACTTAAGGAAAGGTGTTGGTACAAAGGCTCCTTTCTCTGTGGCATGCATGAAAAATGTGTCTCGCTGCCCGCTTCCCTCAGCCTGCCCTGCTCTTGCATGCCCATTGCATCACACACACACACAAACTCATGCACAGTCAAGCAGCAATTCTCGGGATGAAGCAGAAAAATTAAAAAAGAAAAAGCTACCGGGGCACCTGGGTGGCTCAGTTGGTTAAGCGTCTGCCTTCGGCTCAGGTCATGATCCCAGGGTCCTGGGATCGAGTTCCGCATCGGGCTCCCTGCTCAGCGGAGAGTCTGCTTCTCCCTCTCCCTCTGCCCCTCCCCTCCGCTCCTGCTCTCTTTCTCTTGCTATCTCCCTCTCTCTCTCAAAGGAATAAAATCTTTAAGAAAAAGAAAAAAGAAAAAGCTACCAACCTTCAGCATGTGGCTTCCTGGCCGGAGTCGGGTAGTAGGGGCTCACTAAATATTTGGTTAACAGGTCAATGAATGAATGCAGCCGCAAGCTCTCCAGCAGTCCCGTGACATTGGAGATCGCCTTTCGTTTTGTACACCAGTTTCCTTATTATGACTCTTAATGACTTAATTCTGTGATTATCTTTATGCCCTTATAAAAGCATTTTTAACAATTAGGGGCTGTCTCTGAAGTTGTATTTTAAATTAATTCAGCAGTGTATTTAAGAGCCTCCACTGTCTGTTAACGCCAACATGCTTGAGAGCAGTAGGTGGGGCGGTACGGTCCTGTTGAGAGTGACAAGGCTGCCTATCTCCTAGATTTTCTTCTCTCTCTCTCTCTCTCTTTTTTTTTTTCTTTACTTTTTGTTTTTTCCGCCCCCCACCCCAACCCATCAACATCAAAAGAGAAGGGATGACAGGCCAGTGGAACTGGCAGGACAGGAAATCAGCTTCAATGGTGAAAAGCAAACAAATAGTGGTTCTCTCCTTCTTGTCACCTCTCATGTTGAAATCCCTGGAATAGAGTTTCAGGCGCCGAGAAGTGCTGGCCCCTCCTCTTTTCTCCCTGGCATTGGGTTTAGGAGCAGCCCATCTCAGCGCCTTGGCATTTGTGGGGAATGTTACATTCTGGGGCAGGTTTTCGTTTTTCTAATAAACATGCATAAACACACACGCACCAACAAATGCGTGAGTGCCTAATATTTAGAGTCAAGTCTGGCAGGTGGAAATGAGCCCCGTTGACAAATCTCTATTTATTGTATTATTTCACCAGCAAAAGCTCAAATGCTAACTAGCTTTGTGAATAATTTGTGGATGGGAATGCGATCATTTTTCTAAGTCAGCCGGTGGGCTCAGCTCATCGCACTCCCCACCTAAAAACAAATTCTCTGGCTGACTGTGAACATACCAATACTTGCGGCAAGTGGAGCAAACTTATGGGGACCATTAAAGTGCCAGGGCAACGGAAAATAACAGGGAAGTGGATACTGATTTGCATTTATGTCATAAAATAACTTGTCACCTTCAATTTATCACAGTAATTGGTACCAGAGGAAAATGTGTGATGCTTACGCTTGGTTCAAAGCCACCTTTCCTCATCTCCCACTCCCTGCCTCTCCCTCTCCTGAAATAGTAATGGGTGCACTTCTAAAGATAAATGATCTTAGACCTTTTCTATATCACTGGCATTTGGGAACTGAGATGCGTTGATGTATTCAAGAGTTTAAATGTCACAATCATCCAATGACTCACGTGCTATTATTATCCCCATATCACAGATAAAGAAGCAGAGGCACAGAGAAGTGACTTGCCCAAGGTCATAAAACCAGTAAGTGGTAGAGCCAGGATCTGTGCCTGGACAGTTAAGACCCTCGAGCCCATGGTCTTAACCACAGTTACGAACATGGCTGAGGCTATAACGAACACCCCAACAGAAATAGTGGGGGTGACACCAATACCTGGGAAAAACACACATCCCCAAGATGTTCAAACGGATAAGAAAAACATACTGCAGAGGACACATCATTTCAAACCAAGAGACCTGGCCAGGTATAAGGAAGTTATTCCAACTGGGGTTTGAAAAATAACGGGTGGTTTGTGGTTATTACCAATGCAGATCAGGCATGGTCCTCTTGATTACAGTGGAGTGCTTTGAATCCTGTGACTTTATTTCTACAAGCCAACCAAAGCTACACATGACAGATAGTTGCATCTTTATTAGGGAAATTCTCCGGGTCTCTCTCCACTTAACTTTTGTCAGAGCATCTGTATATTTTAGTTCTGCGAATGATAAGTTGACTTCTACTGGTGAATTTGAAAGTATTTCTGTGTTGGGGGTGCCCCGTGTTTCAGAGAGCAGGTGAATTCGGCTTCCTCGGACTGCTTGGCTTACGAATGCCCTGAAAGAATGGGGCTTTTTTTCCAGGCATTTCTGGAGTATGCAATTCGTGCTGCATTTGATGATGGGCAGATCAAGGTTAAACTCTCCGCTCTAGCACCGTAGTGGAACTTGGGCAACTTAGTGCACCCCTCTGAACTTTGATTGCCTGCTCTGTCAAAAGAAGCTGACGATACCTTCCTGAAGATTAAGTAGGGTGAGAAAAGCACGCCCATTTAGCTAACAGTTTCAGGCACTTTACAACAATGAATGGCCGTGCTTGCTTTCATTTGGCTCATGATCTGTAAGTACAGTACGTGTGCTATACTGCGTTTCTCTCTTTTTAAATTTGTGGTAAAATACATATGACATAAAATTGACCATTTAAACCATTTTGGAGTGTAGAGTTCCGCGGCATTAAGTACATTCACATGGTTGTGTGACTGGCACCACCATCCATCTCCAGGACCTTTTCACCTTCCCTCCCTAAAACTCTGTCCCATTAAACACGAACTCCCCATTTTCCCCTCCCTCCAGCCCCTGACAACCACCATTCCACTTTCTGTCTCCGTGAATTTGACTCTTCCCGGGACTTCAGAGAAGTGGAATCACACCGTGCTTGTCTTTTTATGTCTGACTTCTTTCACTTAGCATACCACTTTCATCCACGTTGCAGCACAAGTCAGAACTCCATCCCTCTTTAAGGCTGAATAATATTTCAGTGGAGGCATAGACCACATTTGGCTTATCCATTCATCTATCAATAGATACTTGGGTTGTTTCCACCTTTGGGCTATTGTGAATAACGCTGTTATACACATAGGGGTACAAATTCCCTGCTTTCAATTCTTTGGGGTATATACCCAGACGTGGGATTGCTAGATCATATGGCAATTCTATGTTTAATTTTTTGAATCTGGGCGTCCTTTGTATACATTATTTGGAGTAGAAGAGGTGTTGAGAGGTACCCTGGGCGGTTCTCAGATGTTCCTATAGGACTGCCTCATCATCAGTCCCCAGATTAGTTCAAGGAGCTACAAGGCAGCTCCATAAAAGCAGGGGGCATGCTACTCAGTCGTTGGGGCTCTCTGTCGCCTGCTTTCCCCCTCAGTTACAGGTGACTGATTGCCAGAGCTGGGAAAGTAATCCCAAAGATATTAGTATGCAAACCAGAACAGGGAACAATGGGTTTAAAACTGTTTCTCGATTGTTTTGCTATAGATACGTGTCTGAATGTGACACATATCCCACCCCGAACACCCCCTCCTCTCTCTGCTGGATGAGCTACGCCAGGCACATTGGGATGTGTTAACCCTTCCTGAACGATCATCAGTGACTTCCTCAAAGCATATGATGTTTCCGCAGCCCTGACTCTGAGCGGTGGTTTAGCTGGGAAGCTGCCAGTTACCGGATGACATCAATTGTTCCGTAACTGACAGACCCACCGGAAAAGTCTCATTATCACCAGTAACGGGAGAACCTCATCCATATCACTCCTGTCAAGGCCGTCAGGTTGGGTAGTGTACGTATCCAAAGAGCGAGCTCTGGCATCACACACGAGGAGAATCCTGCACTCTGGTGACGCAATTCACCCACCCAGCCCCGTCCCCGCAGGGAAAGCTGCAGGAGAAGATCAGAAGTCACCGTTATTCAGAAACCAAACTCAGTATGCTTCTTTACGTTCCTTTAACCTGTTGCTGACCTTCGCAGAGAGAGGAGATTTTCAGAGGAAAAAGTGTTGATTTAGTGCATGAGCAAATGGCAGGAGGTTAGTAGATCCTAAGGAAATGGTTAGGAGGGAGCCCTCGGAGTCCTGGAAGTACAGTTGGCCCTTCAGTGGGCACTTGGCAGAGTCACCTTCCTAAGCTACCCAGACAGGGCTCTCTAGGAAAATTACTTTTAGCTGCACTATCGAGGGTCTGCTTAGAGGGAAATAACCAGGATGGTATGACCATCATGGGCTCTGGCAGCAGACAGACTGGGGCTTGCTTAATTATGTCGCATGGGGTAAATTACTTAACTTCTCTGTGCCTGTTTCCACATCAATGAAATAAAGAGAATGAGAAAAGAATCTACCTTGCTTTGGCCATTTATTAACTATATGGGCTTTGGTAGATCAACTCTTAATGAGCTAATCGGTGGAATAACTCCTGTCTCTAAAGGATTGTTGTGAGAAGAGGCAAATTTTAGGACAAGTCAATGGTTCACGTAGGTACTCAATAGTTATTAGACAGGACTGTTTCAAGCTACCTTTCATCCTTTGGTGGTGGATGGGGCATACATAATCAGAATGTATATATAGAAAATAAAATTTGGACTCAAAAAGAAAAATATCTGTGTTGAGTTTACCTGGGGATGTTGCCACTGCCGTTGCTGCCAGGATGTTTGAGTCTGAGGCCACCTCCCACACTAGAAGGCAGATGCCTTTCATAATCTGATTCTATCAGCACAGTGTCATGGTTAAGTGAGATGTCCCTGGAGTCAATAATCAGGGATCAGACCACGGCACCTCAGCTTCCAAGCCTTATGATTTTGAAGAATTTCTTATTCTCTTGTATTGTCAGTCTCCTGATCTGTAAAACAGGACAAGAATTGTACGTGCCTCAGAGGTCGTGATTAAATCCAATGAGTTAATACTTGTGAAGTGCTTAGAATGATACCTGGAAGGGAACAATGGAAAATGTTTAATAAAAGTTAGTCGTGATTATTACCCGGAAACTTTCCTAAGCAACTACTACAGCCAGAGGGGAGAGGCGCTCTCTCACACTCACGCTCACTTTGGTGCGCATCTCTTCCTGACTCTTCATTCAGGGACAGCACACCCTGAAATTGGCCACGGTGGGAGTTTTTACACCAGGAAAATTGGTGAACACCGCAGATCAGCCTCTCTCCCTTCTTCCTCCCCAGACCCGCTCATTAAACGTTTACCAACACACTGCTGGGCACGAGAGAACTCCTGGGGCCTCTAAGCCTGCCTTTGCACAGGTCCCAGGGCCAGGCGAGAACGGGGGTGCCAGGAAGGTCAAAGGCTGCTTTCCAATCAAGCTGCTGGGGAGAGGCAGATACTCTGCCTCCCCTGACTCCCTAGTCTTCATCCCTACCCATCCTCGTGGCGATGTAGCAGTGCAGTATGTGTTGTCAGAGGAGATCTTTCCAGACATTCCTTCTACCCCTCCTACTTTTTGAATGTTCTCTTTAGTCAGGAGTCTTTCACTGTAAGCCACAGAAACAAACTCTGGCAAACGTAAGAAACAGAGACGTTCGGGCGCCTGGGTGGCTCAGTCGGTTAAGTGTCTGCGTTCAGCTCAGGTCGTGATCCCGGGGTCCTGGGATCGAGTCCCGCGTCCAGCTCCCTGCTCAGCAGAGAGCCTGCTTCTCCCTCTCCCTCTGCTGCTCCCCCTGCTTGTGTTCCCTCTGTCTCTCTGTCAAATAAATAAATACAGTCTTAAAAAAAATATCCAAATGGTAACAAATGATGCACTCACGGGCTTCAAAGGGGGCTTGAAGTAGACGGTTTTGCACAGACAGGTCCCAGGCAGCTGCAGAGAGTTCTGGTAGGGAACCCCTCCACTCTATCACCAGCCAGAATAAATAGGCTTTAAGCTTTCGTTTTTTTTCTTCCTTAAGAAGCAAAGTCTTAGGAGGAAGAATCCAGTTGACTGAGCTGGGACCACATGCCCACTTGTCAGTTATATGAAGGCGTCTAGATTTAGGACTCAATCAAACCACCCACCACAGGGTAATTTCCCGAAGTAAACCAGATGCTCTCGAAGCAATGGACGCCAGGTGGCCACAACCATGACAAATGCTCCTTCTACCTGCCAAGTCCTCTGGGGGTGGGGGTGGGGAAATGTTTTGTGGTCCCTCTCTGCAAACGCGGTGCTATTGCCAACTGAACTTCACATGTGTGGTCTTTCACAGAAGGTGCTGGAAGCATAGATCGGCGAAAAACCCCTGAGGCCCGCCAGACTGCAGAACACAACCTCAAGGGACGAGCTGCCTGTCTTTAGCTTCAATAATCCCAAAGTTCATCGAGTTCAGGAGAGCACACTTCACACAGCGATCTCCACGCGGGCATTCTCTGGGGAAGGACTCAAGAACTCAATCGGCCCTTTTCACCTCCAGTCTCCGCCCCCCCCCGCCCCCGTTCCTGCCCAAAGTGATTAATGCCATGATGGCTTTGATGACAGCTCCACAGGATCCCCAGGGACCTCAAATCTTGGGATGGCAACCCAAGGCTATTTGTTTCCTCCCAGGACCCTGACCATTTCTATGGGCACCAGCTAAGCCCTCGGGAACGTCTTTTGTAAGCCTGTCAGAAGCACTCGGGGCCTTGGTGTGCCTTTTCTAGTTTGAATTTCTTTTTCCTTCTATTCCTCATTGTGATCGATTTCAGAAAGGTGGTTTCATCCTCTTTGGTTCATTCTTTTTTTTTAGCAGCTCTGTAGATGGTGGCCTTGTTTCTTTGACACTATCTGGATGATCTCCCTTTATCAGCAGATTTCCGTGGCTTGTCTTTGGAGGCATATGCTAAGAAATTGGTTCAGGGAAGAATCACTAGTGAACCCCCAAAGACATGTGAAACTGGCTTTTCATAGGATGACTCATGGGAAGGGGGGTCAACAAGCAAGCTTCTCGTGAACGGATGTGACAGTAACACAGACAATGTGAGGTGTCTTTTTTTTTAAGATTTTGTTTATTTATTTATTTGAGAGAGAGAGAGCGAGAATGCACATGAGCAGAGGGAGGGACAGAGGGAGAGGGAGAGAAAATCTCAAGCAGACTCTGAACTGAGCTCAGAGTCAGATACAGGGCTGGATCTCACCACCCCGAGATCATGACTCAAGCCGAAAGCAAGAGTCAGACACTCCACCGACCCCAAGCCACCCAGGCGCCCCAATGTTAGGTGTCTTTAAACACAATTATTAAACATGACTATTTTACTATATGAGTGGGTGGAAATGGGTAGAAAAGAAACCACTTAATCTGCCTGTGCCTTTACTTATGTCCTAGGGGTCAATTCCTAATACTTCCTGTTTCTTTACTACGTGCTAGGCGTTTTTCTAAGTGCTTTACATGTGTTAACTCATAAAAGGTAGGTCTTCTAATTATCCCTATTTTCAGATGAGAAAACTGATGGTCAGAGAGCGTAAGTAAGTGCCCAAGGTCACAGAGTCAAAAAAATGGAGCACCCAGGGTCAGAACCTAGAATCTCTCTCTAGATTCCAGCTCTTTGCTATTAAGCTGTAGCATCCCCAAGGGGCAGGGGTCACGTGATCCATCTCCTGCCCTCTGTGCCTGGCACTTGGGCAGGTGCCTGCTTACCTTTGTAGCCTCAAATCCCACAATTCTCCTTCTGAGACCACACTCTCCAATCACACTGACCTTCTTTCATTTCTGAACAGCAAACTCCTTCTCTCTGAGCCTCAAATATGCAATTCCTTCGGATTGAAATGCTCTCCACTCCCTTTTTTCCCCTCTATGCTGGCTGACTTCCACTCATTGCTCTGGTCTCTGTTTAAATGCCACATCCCTCAACTCCAATGTGAGGTTGTCCCCTATTAATACTCTCATAGGGCCATGTATTTTCCTGTCATCCGGTTTATTACAGTAATGATTTGCTTAATGTCTGTCTCCTCTACCAGGCTCGACACTCCAGAAGAGCAGAAACTATGTCTCCCGTTTGCTGACCTGTCCCCACCACCTAACACAGTGCTTGACCCAAAGTAAGCAGCCAGGAAATATTTGTGGAAAGAATAGATGCTCAGTGTCTGCTTGCCAAATAAATGAAGGCTTTGAATAAGGCAGGGCAACCAAAGATAGGGCTTAGGATGACGACTCCATTGTTTATTACACCTTCTACCCAGGGGGTGTTATTCAAATTGTATAAGGAGCAATCAGAACTTACTCTTGGTCTTAGTCCTGGGACACTGGTCCAAGAGACTTCCTGCTCCTCTAGGTGTTCACCTGTTAGCGGCTGGATCATGGGTGTAGGGCATTGTTCAGGAGAAGGACTGGGGTGTTTGGGAAAGTGGGAGAGGCTCTCTGGGCATTCAGGGCAGTAGGCATGTATCAACAAAACTGGAAGTATTTCAATAGTCTAATAACCAACATAACTGTACCGATATATACTGCACATACCTAAGCCATGAGTAATCACTTGAAAATAACCCAACAGGGATTTCACGTGGAGCACTGGCTTCTGAGTTGCTAAGTTTAAAGGCATTACGATAATTCGTATGGTATGAGTCATGCACCCAGGATCATAGCATCGGAAAGTGTACACACTTCCTGTGGAGTTGGGTCATGAATATAGATTAAAGGGAAACTTCAGATAGGTCTCCACTGCAAACACATGGAGGAAAACAGAGCCATTCAGCAACTTTTTTGGAGGACATCTTTTATTAGCTTGATGCCTTGAGAAGTCAGAGATGCTCAACCTCTTCTTCATTAGCATTTTGATGTTGCTAATAGGTCCCGAGAGATGGTCTCACTAAATGATAAAACTGAACGTGCTGCCCCTTGAAGTGCAAGGTCGAGAGGCACGTGTGACGGCCAAGGTGTTGTTTTCTTCCCAAGGTCGGCAGAGCCTGTTCTACAGGGTCAAGCAGCCAAAGATCGAGTGGTAATGGCTGGACTTTGCCTAGTTGGGAGCTATGGTGGAGGCAGGAGGCTGACTGCAGATGGAAAGTCATTTTCCCTGAAGTTACCTGACCTTCCTTTAATCCTAAATGTACCAGGCGGAGGCCCAGCTCTTTTGCCTCAATTTGGCATCACTTCAGCTCAGATGCTGATTGAAGGTCAATCTGAGGGCCGGGTGTTCCAGGGGCAAATGCTTCTACCACATGGGATTCTTTTTAACAATCCCTCCTTATCCGCCGTCTTCTCATTCCCAATCCTTGCCTTTCGTCTTCCCTTTTAATCATTTTCCTGGCTTATATCTCAAACTTGCCAGTGGCAAACAGAACAGAATTTGTTATTGACTCCTGGGTCACTTGTTTCATGGATTATTTCAGGTCCAATCCTATTAAATGTCTCCACTGTGGGGAAATCTTTCTGAATAACCAAATAGGGCATTTACTCCTCAAGTAAGGGCCAGCTTATTGCAAGCAGAATTTGAGAGCAGGGTTTAGAAAGAGATCAGGTGGACTTTGTTGCCAGCAATAATGGCGAACTACATGACCTAAAAACCTTCCCTCTATAAAACTCCTATAAATGTTTTATAAACTATAACAAACATCTTTTTAAATGCATAGCTGAGCTCATAAAAATGTAAGGAAAATCCCCAGGGGGCCAAAACAAAGAGAATCAAAATCGGAGTGATAGGTGTGAACTGAAACTGGGGCTGCCCTGATTGTGTGTGTGTGAGTGTGTGTATGAGTGTGTGTGTACGAGTGTGTGAGAATGTGTGTGTGTGTGAGTGTGTGTGTGATCTTTGTTATCAGGTGATTTGGCTTAATATGCTTCAGCTGGGGGTGGGTGCGTGGGGAATTTGGATCTTTCCAACACCCTGAATAAAGCTAAGACCCTGAAAAAAATTCTATCCTTCCAGCAAAGGGCAGTGTGAGAAAAGATTGCTTGTCTTAGCCTGAACTCTGGTTGGGGAAAATAAAAGTCTCTGGGAAGGCTCCTCCTGTTGTCATACACGTTTAGTATTTAAATTTACACTATCATCCAGAACCTCAAGTTCCAGGCAAAATAATTAATATAAAAGCGAGCCAATTTTGCCTTTTACCCTGGGTTGCCTGACACAAGGAAATGACATGTCTTGGGAAGGATGTATTTCAATCCAAACAAAATGGGAGCATCACAGGTAAAACTTGGATGAGCATGAGCTTACTCTCCAAAATTACAAAATACAAAGCTTCTGTGAGTCAGGTTGTCAGATTTAGGAAACAAAACAAAGCAAGACATTCAGGTAACTGAATTTTAGAGAAACAAAAAATAATTTTCTATACAAGCGTATCTCAAATATCGCATGCAACATACTTATACAAAAAAATTATTTATTGTTTACCTAAAATTTAAGGCTAAATGTAAATTTTACATGGCAACCCTATCTGCGCAAAAGTCAGGAGACACACAAATAGCAGGAGCAGACCACCCAGAACCCCAGATACTAGAGTAATACGATCTACACTTTCAAGGGATTGAATACATTAACTGATTGAATACATCTTAAAAACGTGAGAAAAGAAGAAAATATTTAAAAAATGGGAAGTTTTGAAAAAGAACTGAATACTACTTTGGAAGACAGTTTGGCAGTTTTTTACAAAAGTAAATTGCATCTTATCTCATGACGCAGCAATTGCATTCCTTGGTGTTTACCCAGAGGAGATAAAAGCTGTGTCCACACAGAAATCTCCACATGGGTGTTTATAGCAGCTTTATTTATGATTGCCAAAAACTTGGAGCAACCAAGACGTTCTTGAGTGGGTGAATGGATAAATAAGCTATAGAACATCCAGACAATGGAATATTACTCAGTCCTAAAAAGAAATGAGCTATAGAGCCATGAAAAGACATGGAAGAACCTTAATTGCATATTATTAAATGGAAGGATTCAATCTGAAAAGGCTACACATGTATGATTCCAACTATACGACATTCTGGAAAAGGCAAAATTATGGAGACAATAAAATGGGATTAGAGGGAAGGAAAGAAATAATAGAAGAAGTAATAGGCAAACACAGAGGGCAGTGAAACTATATGTTTGTATGTTACTATAATGGTGGATACCTGTCATTTTACATTTGTTTACATCCATAGAATGTGTAACAACAAAAGCGAAACTTTATGTAAACATGTACTTTGGGTGATAATGATATATTAACATAGGTCCATCATTTGTAACACATGAAAACTCTGGTGGGAAATGTCTGCTGGGAAACTCTGGTTTGGAAATGGTGATAATGGGGATGCTATGAATGTGTGGGGGCAGGGAGTATGGGAAATCTCTGTACCTTGGCTTAATTTAGCTATGAACCCAAGATTGCTCTAAAAAGAGCAATTTCTTTTTTCAAAAAAGAACCAAAAATGGGGCACCTGGCTGGCTCAGTTGGTGGAACATGTGACTCTTGATCTCAGGGTTGTGGGTTTGAGCCCCACATTGGGTGTAGAGATTGCTTAAAAATAAAATCTTAAAAAAAAATAAAAAGGACTTTTGGAAATAAAAATAAAGTAATTGAATTAAGAAAGACAAAACAAAACTTCAGGGATGGATAAAATAGTTGCTTACACACTGTTGGAGAGAGAATAAGTGAACTGGAAGACAGATCTGAGAAAATTACCTGGAGGGCAGGGTAGAAAGATTAAGAGATGGAAAATATGTACTGGAACTTGGGCCATGGGGGAATAGAAAAAGATGACCTAACATACGCCCAGTAATATTTCAGGAAGGAGAAAATAGAAAGAAAAAGAGAGATAAAATATTTGAAGAGATAATGACTGAGACTTATTCTAAAAAAGACTCATTAGATTTAAGAAATACATCGTGTTCCTATAAGAGAAAAAAATAAATAAATCCACATCTAAATACATCATAATGAGATTACAGGACACCAAAACCAAAAAGAAGATCTTAAAAGAAACCAATTACAAAAGACCAATATTAAGAAAAAGGGGGGAATGGAAAAAGAAAGGAAGACAAGAGGAAAAAACTAAAACGTCCAACCTACTCTTTGGTGTTAGATCTATCTTTGAGCAGTGGCCCTACCTCTTTGACTTTAACTGCTTTGAGCCTTACTTTCCAAATCTGTAAAATAAATATTCCATCCAAAGTTATCATCGCTAATTCCCTGCAAAATGCCCAACACAAAGACTCATTTGTTAGTACGTGTTCATCAAAAAGGAGTTATTATTGACAGAAGTAATTTCCCCATAATAGAAATTCCTACAGCATAACCCTGCCCATGAACCCAACCTCAGGGTGATTAATACTTAAGTGTATGTCATATTGCAGAAAGCAGGTGCCATCCCCGCTGCAAAAACAAAAAACAAAACTAAAAAAAACAACACCTAAGCTTAAACCACTATCATGGGACTCAAACTTCCCTGTGATCTTGTCAACAGGACGTCTTCAGAATTACTATAAAAAAATCTCTCCTTTTGTAGCTTCCTTGTCTCCAAGACTTCTGTAAATTCAAAGATAAACCCAAGACCAACTTGTAAGCCTTCCTTGACCTCCCCCCAGAGCAGCTTACAAAGTCCAGCTACATGGTCTGTAGTACTTTCCTTTGTCATAGCATTGATCTCATATTGTCTCTGCTCGATAACATTCCAGCTCCCTCAGTAGACTCTAGGCAGCTTGAAGGCATGCACCTCACCTATCTTCCTCACCACTGAATCCACAGTCCTTAGGACATGAGCTGGAACTTTTTAGGAGGCACTTAAAAAGTTCTTGTATCTTCAAGAGAAAAAAATTGGAAGTTAGGGATGGAATTCAATTACAGAGTTGCTGTACATAAACACATGGTATTTTTCTAAAATTGAAAGGGATTCTAGAGTACATCTAGTCTTCCCATTGCTTTTCCAGCTGGGGAAAATGAGGAGTTCCTCAATTCGTCTGAAAGTCTAGGGCTATTTATGAAATGGTGGTAATCATACTCAAATCCAGCTTTGCCAGTTCCCAAACGGTATCGCTTATGTTCTATCTTGTTGCCTCCATGACCAAGGTCATGGCTGTGTAAGTGAAAGAAGCCAGGCGCAGAAAGACAAATGATGTATGATTCTACTTACGTGAAATATCTAGACTAGGCAAATTCGTAAAGACAGAAAGTAGATTAGAAGTTACCAGAGGCTGGGAAAGGAGAATCGAGGAGTTACTGCTTAATGATGACAGAGTTTTTGTCTGGCGTGATGAACATGTTTTGGAAATAGATTGCGGTATGGTTGTATGACATTGATAATAGAGTATCACTGAATTGTACACTTCAAACTGGTTAAAATGGCAAACTTTATGTTATGTATATTTTATCACAACTAAAAGAAAAAAGAAAAAAAGATCATGGCTATGGTCATAACCCGCTCGCCTTGCTTCTCCAGGCCATTGTAGACTGGGGACACATTCTTTAATGAGTATTAAAAAAAAAATCATTGAGGGTAGGGTGTAAACAGGCAGAGATAATGCATGATGTAGGACCATCAAATTAAAAGTGACATTTCTCTATTATTAACCCACAATTTCTCAGCAAAGGAAAAGCTCTAAGCTGGCACTGGAAAAATACCAGTTCCATAAGCGATTTAATTTTTCTGGATAGGGTATAAAATAACTGCGAAAACCATAAAAGGTTTTCGCACCAAAGAAAGGGGGGAAAAAAGAGTTCTTTCTTGTTGTTGTTACTACTCAATGAACAATTAGTTCTCTATTCTCCTAAACACATTAAGGTGCTGTTAAGAGAAAAATTTCAAAAGTGTCAAGAAGACATATCCTAAATGGAAAGAAAGTTGAAAAGATAAATAAAATGAGCATTCCTTTAGCTATATTTGGTGGAGTCCTGCAGAGAAAAAATATTCCAGCCGGGCAGCACTGAGACATAGTTTATTAATGCAGTTTCCCCCACAGCAGGACATAGAAAGAGAAATTGGTAAAACAGTCACATTAAAAAATTATGACTCCTACATCTGATCTTTATGAATACACAGAAAAGAAACTGTCCTCTTGAGTCGTCCTTGGGCCATGTTAAGGCAGAGATGCAAAGGATTTCTTCCCCCTCCAAAGCCTCACAACAGCACTATTTGCTCACACATGGTTGGAACAGACTGCAAGTTACTTTCCACATTAAGGGAATCTTAAAGGTGTTTATAAGCAGAACTTAGGGAAGATTTGGAGCAGTTCTCCCAAATATATTTTGAAATAAAGCACTTCAGCCTTCTGTTTTTTAAAGAGTATACCAAATTGAAGCCTGTGTTCCTTCTGGGGAAAAACTGTAGTCAGTGATAAACTGGTTATAAATGGAATTCTCCGGCATCTTAGAACTGGAAAGGAGCTTACCCATCATCATCTAATCCAGTGTTTTGCAGGGGGTAGTCTGTGCCCCACTAATGAGTTATGAAATCAGTTTAGAGGGTCACAGCTAACACTGGGAAGTAAAGGGAGAGGAAGGATAGACTAAAATTGAATTGAATATTAAAAGCATTTTGCATATACTGCTTTGAGAAACTTTTGTTTCAGTTGTATGCCTCTGTGTGCGTGTTTCTGTGTGTGTACATGCTGGTTCACAATGTAAAGTGTGTGCCTTACTGTGAGTTCTGGTCAAAAAAATGGGAAAGTCACCAACGTACTCCAACACTTTCTGTTCCAGGTAAGACAGATGGGGGGAAATGACTTTCTCAAGTGACATGTGCATCAGAAGGAGCCCCTGACTCTTGGGACTCCCAGGATCCTTAACATTCGACTCTAATGAGGAAAGCATACTTAGAGGTGGTTGTCAACTCGTGCTCTGTGGTTTCCATACCAACCCTGCAGCTGGCATTCTAGTCCCTTCTGGAGCAATGGCTGTGCTCCTGGATGAACTGGACTCCCTTTTCTCCTTCACTACTAATTCTGCCAACCTTTCACCAGATAGCATCAGTGGGTCTGTGAGATGGAGCAGGTGTGTGGATGGACAAATAATCCGCGCTGGGGCTTGGATGATCCACGACTACTGGATAGCTCAGAAGGTGCAAAATTCCACAGCTCACTGCAGCCTGGAGTTGAAGAGCCACATGAGAAACAGAATCACAGCCTCCCGTGAAAAAAGAGGGGGTGCCTGTGACCACTCGCATAGAAGACATTCTCGGAAAGGAGACAACCAGCTGACAACTGTGGGCTTTAGGTAATTTCTGCCAGACTCATGCACTCTGGCTGGTCTTCCTGAGCCAAAATAGAAGCATGCAGAAAGTGTTCTATATAGCTGCAAAGATAAAGAAGGATTATGAAAGAGGATCCTGCCTGGGACTGAGAGTGCCTCTGATTTTGACTTAGAGGAGAAAGTGATCTCCCTCACCAAGAAACAAACACTTACATTGCGTTTATTATGTGCCAGGCACTGTTCTGAGAATATTAACAAATATTTACTCATTTAATCCACATAATCAACCTTTAGGCCTTACAGGACTCTCCTAGCTGCAGCCGTAGGCAGGTTGAGAAGAGTTGAGATGTGTTAAAATGTGTTTTCCTTCCTGACTCGAAGACAGGAGGGCAAATACCCTTAATAGTGTAGAACTACGTCACTGACGAAGGGAATTAATCAATTCTCAAATTCAGGGAGAAAAGGTCAACTGCCTACTTTCTCTTGGCAGAAGGAATTGGGAGGAGGATTGTTCTTGCAAAGAGTCATCACTTTTTGATGCTTTCTAGAAGTGGTGCTGGATCTGCAACAAGCCATTTACTTAAAAAAAAATTACCCTCCTATATTTGGAGGATAGCTGCTTTGGTGTGAGGCATCTGCTGGGGTGCAGACGCCACACTTGCAGGCCCATGTAGAGATCAAACCTGTGCCCTTGGCCTTATCCAGTGCTTTGCATAGTGGCGGGAGACGGTCCTTGGTACTTTGTTGAATTCATTTATTACACTCCAAACACTGAACCTGACCTTGGAAACTCCTAGGTTTGGTTTTGATGATGAAAATTAGTTGGGGTTTACTGAGTGTAAGAAGGGCAAGAGGTTTTTTAAAGATGAAGAGGAAGTGAATTTTTTTTTGAAGTACCTATTACATGCCCCTTATGTTTTATATGTTAATGTTAAATCCCACAATACTCTGATCGAATTTCCATTTCATAGATGAGGGAACTAAGTTAAATGATTTGCTGAAAGTAAATAGGTAGGGGACAGAATTCAGAATATAGTTTGCCTGCAGAATCCATTACTCTTTCCACATCATGCTGCAGCCTGGAAGTTTGGGTTTTCTTTTTTGTCATCTGAAAAATGATTTGGCCCTAGCAGTATTCACTGACCATGGCAAATCTTTAATTGATCTTTCCATGCCATAGCCTACCGATTATCCACGAGGAATAGCAACAGTTAAAGCCTGTTCTCTGTAATTAAGTCTGGGTTCCCTTACCAACTCCACCACGTAATTAAACTTATTTCTCGAACAGGCAGATATGGTTCACTACAGAATCTGAGAAGAGCCATTTAAATCATGCTTAGTTTCTTGCTTTGGGTTAATGGCCAAGTCTGGGCTCGGAACTGAAGTTTAAGAGGAATGTAGGGAATGTTGCTGGCCCAGAACTCACCAGGGTTGACTCTACACGGGAGTCAGGGTGTATTTCCTGCATGGTCTGTGAAACTTATTTCTGCTCATTGTTTTCCTCGATGAACATGTTGGGCAAAAATGCAGGTTGCTAAATATTTATCCTTTTCTGGGAACAGCCTTGGTTGACTTAGGCAGCAAATCTCATATAGTTATCAATCATCAGAAATGGAAAATGCTTCTTTTTGAAGGGTGTAATTATCAGAGGTCTCACATGAACAGTCTTAAAAAAAAAGATATTTCCCGTATCAGTACATTCTGTGGCAGCACTAATGAAAAAATCTGGCTTATCCCACAAAGTTTATGGACTTTACTTTTTTTTCAGTTGAAATAAGATTTGACTTAGCATCAGGCACTGAAAGCGTAAGGATGGTATTAAATAGTGAAATTATACAGGCTGTGTTGTAATGTGGAGTGACAAGGGGAACCCACAGAGATTCAATTATCTTCAGGAGTCTATAAAACCCTAGGCTCACAAATGCACATCAAATAAATAACTATTAGAGTAACCAAAAGTTGCTTTGAGTTAAAAGTCATTAAATAAAAATAAGATAATAGGCAAGATCACTTGGACCCAGACATCAAATAAAACGTCAAGATAAAACACCGGTGGGTTGTAAAACAAACACAAACCAAACCCCTCTCTTCTTCTACCATGGGTCAAAAAAGGAGCTTAAGACAATCCGAAAGTATTTCTAAGTTTGCAGTCCCCAAAATGTAAGGATTCAAAGGTCCCATACAAAGTACTGCCCACTTTCTTGGTCTCACCATGGCTGTTCTAGGGACTTAGGCAATTAGTACCTGGAAAAAAACCCAACACAACCTCTTAAGAGGGTTGGATGAGTCCTGATCTCCTGGATGCAATGGAATTTATGCCAGGAGATTTTTTTTTTATGCCAGGAGGTTAAAGAGAATAATTAATTTATGACTTTCTCTGTTTGCAATATGAGCTCCACTTGTTATCTGTACATATTGTGATGCATGGTAATTACAATGCTGAAAAAACGTGCAACACGTGCCCATTGTAGTTAGGCTTAAAAAGGGGGCATTTGTCATTTTAGTCCACACATCTGGTTCTATCATATTTGCCAAATGACTAATATAGGAATATATCACAGTGAAATCCTTTTATATCACAGTTTTATTTGCCAGGAAATAGAATATTTTCCTTCCCTCTCCCTCCCCCACATTCTCCACTGAACTCTGAAATTTCCTGCACTAGGGTTCATTTGAGTGAACAGGACAGAGAAACTGCTCTTGTCTTTGTTCAATTCTGTTAGTTCCGATAATCACAACTGGGATATATATGCATCCTTTGTTTTAAAAAGCACACACACAAGGGAGAAACCCTAAAGCTTATTCTACAAGCAGGTAGGGCATCAGAGATCTCCCACAATTAAAACCACAGAAATTAAATTCTAAATTTTAAACTCCCTTTTATTGAAATATAAGTTTGTTTAGTATATTTACAACACACTTTATGCACATATATACACAGAAGGCAAATTTTGTCAAATAAAAAAGTTTTTCTTAATAAAAAACTAAAATAAAAACAAAGTAAAGTGCATGAAACTCATTTTCTTCTGGTGAACATCATCATTGTCAAAATTTTGGTCGGAGGGGAGGGGGGAGGAAGAAGAAATTCATTACTTGACTCTGCATACGGCCGGTCCTGCATTTGTAGCCTTTAGGCCAAAAAGACATGTGGTAAGGAACAAGTCAGACAAATTGTCAGGGTCTGGAGGACCCCCCCCCCGCCCCCCCGCGCGGCCGCCCCCCCCCCCCCCCCCCCCCCCCCCCTCCCGCTCCTAACAGTGATCTCACCGTGAACGGTGCTGGAACAAAGGCAGAACACAGGAAGGGGGCTCCACCAGCCAATGTCACAGCCCTGCTCCGGGGCCACCAGCGCGGCGTTTGGGAGGAAATGCACAATTAGCTCAACGGCTCAAATAGAAGTTTTCCTTTTTCGGAAAGGGGAATGAGGGGGTCAGGGAATGGGATGCATCTCCCACGGAGACGGCCAGCCGGGGGCCAGACTCCGGCCGCCAGTTTCTTCGGATCCAAACTCCGTGCGGATGCAGGGCAGAATCCTTTTATAGGCTGGGCGGAGGGGCTGTTACACTTCTCGCCCCGGTGAGTTCGTCCTCCCCGAACTTTGAAAGGAAACGGCGCGAGGCTGAGAGAAAGGGGCAGGTGGGTGAAGCCGTGAAGTTTCAGCCTCCATCCCGCCGGGGCCGCTGGCTGGGCGTTGGCCGGTCCCAGGCGGTGGCCGAGGCGACGGCCCTTCCCCCATCATCCACTCCCCAGCCAGGGGTCTCGCCCTCTCTTCTTCCGGGGGACGCTAAGTCCCCGGTCGGCGGCCGTACTTGGCCTTACAGTGCAAAATGTGCTTGGCGAGGAAGTCGAGGCGGCGCTGCAGCAGCTGAGCGTGGGGCTCGGCGAGCGCGGCCAGCTCCGGGAAGCGAGGCTCGTGGTGCCGGTAGAGGCGCAGCAGCCGGGCGGCCGCGTCCTGGCCGCGGTGCAGCTCCAGGACGCGCCGCGCTGTCCGCTCGCGGAACACGCACACCGACTGCAGCAGCGGCTCGTTATACTTGTCCCACATGCCCGCCACCCGGTAGCCGTGCACCAAGCCCGCCTCGTTGTCCAGAAAGACCAGCGCCCCGCCGGGGCCGCGGTGCAGGTTGCTGGTGGCGCGCTGCATGACGCGCGGGTCCCACTGCAGGCTGAAGAGGTTGCTGACGAGCCGGTCGAAGTTGGCCGTCAGATAGTCGAAAAGGATCAAGTCGGTCCACTGCACCAGGTCCACCAGCTCCGCCTGGCTGCGGTTGGCCAGCTCGCCCCCGGCGGCACGCAGGGGCCGCAGCTGGCCGTCCTCGGAGCGCCAGGGCGCGGGCACCACCACGTCCGTGAGGTTGGGCAGCCAGCGCGTCAGGCTCACCACGCTGCCCTCCGTCCAGTGCGCCGCCCGAAGCTCCTCCTGCACCTGCGCCCACTGCGCGCCGCGAGCCTCCACCCGGGCCAGCGCCAGCGGCGGCACGTGGCGCTGGAGGCCCAGCAGGCGCGCCAGGTAGTAGGACAGGGCCTCGCCCTGTATCTGCTCGGGGTTGATGCCGTAGCGCACGCAGGCGCGGGTGCCGTCGGAGAAGCGGGCCAGCCGGTTGGAGCTGCGCCCGCAGCCGCCGCGCTCCAGGGCCACCACCCGGGCGCCGCGCACCGCCTCCAGCCACGCCGCCGCCTGCGACTCCGAGAAGCCGCGGGGCACCTGCTCCTCCAGGCCGCGGCTCCAGAAGACGCCCCCGTGCACCGCGGCGCGCCCCTCGGGCCCGGGCCGCCCGGCGGGCACGTGCCCACCGCGCTCGCCCGGGGGCCTCCGGGCCGGGCGGTCCGCGCCGGCCGCCAAGGTGAGCAGCGCCCGGAAAGTTTTCAGGGAGCCGCCGCGGGCGTCCCGCGCCAGGGGCGGGGGCAGGGGGAAGCGAGGCGCGGGCCCCGGGCCGCCGCTCCGGGCCGGGCGCCGGGGGAGTCGGTCTTCGGGCGGCTGGGTGCGCGGCGGCAGGAGCCCGCCCCACAGCGCCAGCAGCGAGCCCAGCGCCAGCAGCCAGAGCCCCGCGGCGGCGGCGGCGGCGTCCCGCATCCTCCTGCCCATGCTCCCCGCCCGGCCGTGCCGGGGCCGCCGCCGCTTCAAGCCGAGCCCGGGCGCCCCGGCCCCGGCGGCGAGGCGGGCCCGGCAGCGTGCTGGCTCCGGGGCTCCGGGCGCCTCAGCCCCATCGCGGCCGCGGGGCTCTGCCCGGCGCTGGGAACTCGCCGCGCCGCCGCTTCCCAGCTGCTTTTGTATTTCGCTGTGAGACCCTCGGGCGGGCGCGATTCACAGGCGCCCGGACCACGTGGGAGCGAGGGGGATCCCCCTCCCCCTCCGCCGCCGCCGCTCCCCGCCCCTTCCCCTTAAAGCGGCGATGGCTCCTTCCAAGCGGGAGAGGCGGCCCCACTTCGGTCGGGCCTGGTGGAAGCCGGGCTAGCGGCGCCCGCGCGGGGGCGTCGGAGGGGGCGGCGCCGAGCCCGAGCGGCGCGGGAGAGGGAGGGACGCGGCTCTGGCCCCGGCGGGGGTCGGAGTGGTCGCCGGGTCCCCTGCGCCGGGGCAGCGCCTGGCCTCCTGCAAAGTTCCGAACGACCCCTGCCGCGCTGCGGGCGCCGCCAGGCGCGGGTTGGGGCGGGTCCCTTCGGCTCGTCGCTTTCCGACGGTGTGATTCACCCTGCCTTATGTAAATCCACGGGAAGCTCTCCGAGCCACAGAGACTGTGACTCCAGCCCGGTTAGAGACAACTTTGAACCGACAGCCCCTGTTCGAGCGCGCCTACCACCGCCGGTCACTGCGGGCGTGTGCGCTTTGAGGTTGGTCGTTGCGTCTTTCCCGAGGGACTCACGGGGAATTAAACCTCGCTGTGCAAGTAATACAACACCTAGGCTAGCTCCCAGCCGTTCGTTTATCCGTTCATCGAGGCTTGGTCTCAGGGCAGTAAAACCCACAGAATCTCCCCGTGCTCCTGGAGCTTACGTTCCAGGGAGAGGTTCAGGTTGCTATGAGAACATTGTAACCCAGGATCTGACCTAGTGCAGGAGGGAGGGGTGTCAGAGATTCTCTCTCCAAAGAAATGATATAATTTTGCCCAGGAGGAAACTGAGGCGGAAAAGGCTTGCTCAATACGGCGGACTTAGCCAGTGCACAAACTAAATAAAATTCAAACTCGGACCGTCTGGCAGCACGCCACCTGATTTTCCCTCCATCAGGAAAGCTCATTATTTTTTATCAAGTTGCCAGCATTTTCATTTTTTTTTTAAACTCACTGTCATTTAGCCACTTGATTCTCCAAATGTGATTTTCAATTCAAATGAAACAAAAAATCCCAATATTACATTTGACTTGCTGGTTTAATGGTTTCAGGGAAAAATAAATGGTTGGGGGGCGGAGGGTGGTGGGGAGGGTGAAGGGGAAAAAACCCCCCAAAACAATGACAAAAGAAACCGCACTGTCTTCCAGGGTTCAAGCCACCAAGAAGGCTCTTGGACAAGAATTGGCTTCCCCCCTTCCCTCTCTGCAGGAGTGTGTCCCAGATCCAAACCAAGATTCCCAGGTAAGAGGCAAGATTGGGGGTGGGGGTGGACTCCACCTCCTGGAAGCAGGAGTTAGAAATCTGTTTTTTTTACATGTGTTTCTTTTCTTTTTATCCCCCATCAGGTGCACATGGGGGTTTTCAACTTTATTAGCTCATTAGCTGGCACCGATTATATTTTATTCTCCAAAGAATGAATATTTAGAGTTATAGGGCAGACACCCTAATGTTTGTGGCTGAACAGAGGCATCAAAAGACCACATCTGGAGCCTTCTAGAGCTGACCCCGTATACCCTCAAGTGTTTCCATATTGGCTGAAGTGTGGAGTCTTTGTTGAATCTGTTCCACACCACGCAGCTGTATCATGCCTTTTTTATACATCTTATCTGATGCTGCGGTCACTATGGCTCCCATATGTAGGCATCAAAACATAGTAATTCATTAAAAGGTAAGGTTCCTGCTCTGTGTAAGCTCCTCACCCTCTATGTTAACCTAGAGGGCAGGGACTAATATTTCTTAACCTTTTATTTCTCTTACCACTTAACATAGTGTATTACACTAAATAGGTGCTCAATAAATTGAATTTGATTTTTTATCTTTTGGTTTAACTTCTGAGAATCTTTTTTTAATGCAGTGCTTTTAGCTTGGGTAAACCGTAAGCAAGATTGCCACCTTGTGGGCCTAAGTGGAATATCATCTAATTAGAGAAATGTGTATACATGTTTAAGAGGATGATTCGTTATTTCAGCCAAATTCTGAGCATATGAGGTGGCTACCACAGCCCGTGACATGTCCTAGGTGCTATGGGGAAAGCCAAAGTAGTTGGTGTCTCTGTCTCTGAATTACAACGGATAGTTCATTGTCATTGTCTGAGGAGTCCCTCTGGTCTATTTTTCAGGGCTGCCTGGCACAGGGCCTGGCACTTAGTGAGTGTTCAGTAACAATTTGCTGAGTAAATCATTGGAATGTTAATGAGATTTTCTGCAAGTGGCATGTATTGATTTGAAAAAAACCAACTTACTACTGAAAGATACAGAATAAGAACTTTCATTTTAGGGACACCTGAGTGGCTCAGTCGGTTAAGCACCTGCCTTCAGCTCAGGTCATGATCCCAGGGTCCTGGGATTGAGTCCTGTATCAGGCTCCTTGCTCAGCGGGGAGTCTGCTTCTCCCTCTGCCTGCTGCTCCCCCTGCTTGTGCTCTCTTTCTCTCTCAATCTCTCTCTTTCTGACAAATAAATAAATAAATATCTTAAAAAAAGCTTCCATTTTATTTTATTTATTTTTTTTAAAGATTTTATTTATTTATTCATGAGAGACAGAGAGAGAGACAGAGGCAGAGGGAGAAGCAGGCTCCCCACGGAGCAGGGAGCCCGATGCGGGACTCGATCCCAGGACCCTGGGATCATGACCTGAGCCCAAGGCAGACGCTTAACCGACTGAGCCACCCAGGCGTCCCAAGCTTCCATTTTAAAAGGAAAAAAATATTGGCGAAGGCTCGGCATAATGTAGGAAGAGGAAGCAGGTGACTTTCATTTTAGGAGGGCTGGCGTCAAACACAGATACTCCAAATCCCAGAATCTTTCCATCATGTTCCTGGTATTGATGAAGAAATTGGGTCTTAAAGAAGTTGGCTAAGATCTTACCTCTTGGAAGAGGGCCTGACCTTATCTTAGCCCTTTGCCTGCAGCCACAGGACCCAATGCACCATGTACCACGATGGGAAGCCCTAATAGTAGCTTGAGCAAGTGCACCGAAATACAGAAAAGCACCAAAGGACTAAAACCAAATAAAAACTAAAAAACAAACCCCAAGTGGAATGCCATTTTAAAGTAGTATTTGATTATTTTAGACAGCGTTAAAATATTGAACACGCTCGTCTGGTTTACCTGTAAGATGACAATGTTCCCACTTGCCTTAGCCTCCCAGCCTGGGGACGCTCCCCTCCTCCACTCATGGCCAAGCCCTGTGGCTCCTTGGGAGAGCACTGTTCATCACAATGTACAACCCCTGGCCCTCCTGCCCTTCTGGCAGTTGCTTGGGGATGAGGGAAGGTGCTGCTCATCTGTCCCTGCCTAGGAACCTGTTTTCACCTCGAAAACTTTCTAAACATGCCTCAGAGCTTCTCCCTGAGCCTCGACTTCCAATTGCTTCAAATTTTTCCATAGTCCCACTGGAAGAATGATCTGGCTCATTTAACAGTGCCTCCTGGGAAAGGGGGGCAGGTGGCATTGAGCACTGGGAGCAGGGCAGGAGGCTCGGAGTTGGAACATGTCCCAAGTCTGACATTTCCACATTCTGGCTGTTTCCTTTCTGGCCGGTTGTTTCCCTTCTATGAGTTTGGGTTTCCACATCTGAGAAATGAGGATAATAAATCCTGCCTACCTCACACAGTTGTTAGGAAGTGCTAGCGAGACATTAATAAGCACTACAATGTTGGCGGCAAACACTGAGTGCTTATGATGGGCTTGGCACAGGGCTTTATCTGCTTCATCTGGCACGCACATGTTTCCAACAAATAGGAATGTGCCCACTTTGCAGATGGGAACACTGAGGCTTAGCCAGTGACAGGCCCGCAGTTGTATAGCAAGTAAATGGCCAGGCTGAGATTCCAGAATGATGGAGGACAAACCCTTGGCAAAAAAAAAAAAAAAAAAAAAAAAATACTGGGAAAATGTCAGATATAAAAAATTATTGCATTTAATCAAAGTAGGCTTAACTCAGATTAAATTTTGCTTTGAAATGTTCTCAAAGGTTGCTACTAACTGAAACGGTTAAGAGAACGGACCCTCAAGCCAAATTGTCTGGGTTTAAAACTTCCCAGGTGTGTAACCTTGAGTAAGTTACTTGGCCTCTGTGTGCCTCAGCGTACTCATTTGGAAAATGCAGTTATAACAGTCTTATTGGTGTTACTAACACTGACCATAACAATTATGTAACATCTGATGATTAATACTAATTAATAGTAACAAGCCTTGTAGCTTATTGTGAGGATTAAATTAGTTCCTCTATTTTTTTTTAAAAAGATTTTTATTTATTTGACAGAGAGAGATATAGCGAGAAAGGGAACACAAGCAGGGGGAGTGGGAGAGGGAGAAGCAGGCTTCCCGCCGAGCAGGGAGCCCGACGTGGGGCTCGGTCCCAGGACCCTGGGATCATGACCTGAGCCGAAGGCAGATGCTTAACAACTGAGCCACCCAGGTGCCCCAATTAGTCCCTATATTTACAGTGCGTAAAAGACTAAGAGTTCATGCTTACAGTATTTGTGTAATTCTGTGCGTGAGATGGCCAGCTCTGTGACCCCGGGCAGCTTTCTAACTTCTCTGGGCCATAGTTGTGTTATTTGGGTCTCTCTCCTCCCCACTCTTTGTCCCCCTAGGGTATATTATTTTCCTGCTTGAGGATCATTTTCCTTTTCTTGGTATGTCTCTATTAGATTATGAGCTCAAGAATTGCTTAACTGATCCTGTCCTCACGTTCTTGGCTGTCAGAGGCAGGTATATACACACGTTGTTCCAGGTAAATCCTACTGTATAGTTAGAAGGAGGTCAGGAAATGTGATAGTCTTTGCAACTCGTCTGCCTGCCTGAATGAGTCCCACTTTTAAGAAAACACTGTATTTCACTGTGTTTCTGGAAAGAAAGTCAGGGTTGACATAAACGTGTAATTTATGGTGAGACTAACATTTTTATGAACCTCTTTATTCCACGTAGCTCTCTTTTGACCTGCTTTTGAAAAATGTTCCTATATCCACTGGTGTTAGAAGCAAGAATCTAAAGGTTAGGGCATTGGTGAATTAATTTAGTAAATTTGAAAGCCATTGCTGACACGCATCTCAGTCACGTAGCATCATGCTCGAGTTACAGGGTGTGGTGGTAAAAATTCTGGGCTTGGCACTTAGGGACAGGAGTTTTCTTTCTCTGCTATAATTTAGTTCAATTGCCATTTTTTGTTCATATGTGGAAGGCCAAGAACTGGGCAGTAAGTGACGGGGCATCTGCTTTTCTCTCATCCTTAATGCCGTCGGGAGCTTTGGTTGCCTATCTTCTCTTCAGCCTCCTCTTCCCTTCCTTCTTTCTGGCAGCTCTTCATCCTCCTTCTGCACCTGGTGCTGGAAGCGAGGCTGGACCCTGATTGGGTGAAGCCAGTCGTGGTGCTTTCAGTCCTCTTGCCCATGTTAGGTTTAAGCATAAGCTTATGACACTGTTCTGGCTAGTGAGACCTGGAGTCCCCAGGGAGGTTTCTGGAAAAGATATGGCCCCTTTTCTCCATGGTTCAGATCCAGATTTGAGGGCTTGGACTTGGGATAGTCACCGCATAACTACAAGGGGAGATAAGTGGACACATTGACGGTGGCAGAGCAGAAAGATGGAAGGAGGAGCCTGGGTCCTTGGTAATGGCGCCAAGCCCTCAAATTAATCAACTCTGAAGCACCCTTCCTCCGGACTTGCCACGTGGTTGAACGCACTCTGAGCTGGGGTTTTGGTGTGCAGCCAAAAGATTCCTAAATGCTGTCCCTCTCACAGAGGAGCTTACACACCAGAGCAGGGACGAACCCATAAGTAGATCTCTCCCATCACAAGGGTGCTCCTGGGCAGGCGGCATGGTGATGCCTTTAGGGACATGTGCCGTGCAGCCCGGCCAAGTCTGGCACTTACTAGCTGTGTCATCTTGGGAAAGTCACTTAACCTCTCTGGGCCTGTTAGCTCATCTGAAAAGTGGAGGCAATGACTGTACCTGCCTCATAACGTGATTGTGTGGTTGAAACGCACATGTAAGCCTTTAGTAAGTGCTCCAGCTATTACGGAAACATACACTACGTGAGAGCGTGGAGGAGGGAGCAGCAAATTCCACCAGGGAAAGCCAGGAAGGCTTCACCAAGGACGCAGATGTGAAGCTGAGTCTTGAAGGGCAAGGGCTGGGGGCGGGGGGCAGTGCGGTTTGCAGGTCAGGCTTTTGGGGGAGAAGGACATTCATACGAGCAGAGGGAACCACAGGGGAGCTCAGCAGCCATGAGCCCATGGGCAGATTACCGTATCTTTCAGGAGCTCCATTTCCTCAACCTTAAAAGCACTTGAGTAGGTGGGATTAGCTTAATCCGCTTTGGATATAAGAAACAATTCGCAGGCCCCCTCCCTAGATTGAGAAGCACCAGGTTAGGGATTCTCCATGGCCCAACTATGGCTGTCTGCACCCAGCCTGAAGACATTCACTCAACAAACATTTTCCATGAAAGAAGGTGCTGCTGGCTGGCTTTGTTGCTTTCTTTGTTCGTCACCACCCAGAGCTTTATCCAGCATGCAATTAGCCATGCTGCTCGGGCTCCGCTTCCTTGGGCCCCTGCACATCTCATCAGTCAGATAGAGGCTGAAGCTTAATTAAGCTTGTAAAGCTTGCTGATTTTCTCAGATGAAAGGTGGCCCATAAGCACCAGGTTTTGTTTTGGTGGCTTCTGCCAGGAGTTATTATAAATAGGGCTTTGTGCACAGTGGCTGAGCTCTTAGGTTGATAATGTGTCTAGACCAATCGAGGCTTCTGAGAGCGGAGATATTATCATAATGGTTCCATCATAGGCGGTGGGTGTTAATGGAACGGGCTGCGGAAAAAAAAGAAAGAAAAAGAAAAACATAGTGCAGGCAGCGAAGCCGGGATAGAGGAGGCTGCCAGTGAGGTCTTGCCTGCTCCTGGGATTGCCATCATAATCATTAGCTATATTAGCCTTGGAGTTATTCTTCTGTGGTCTCTTCGAGACCAGACTCAAACTCCCAATAAAAAATGGATGCTTTAACTCCAAATGAAAATATATTCCTTCGCTGCTTTTTAAAATCCATTTCCATTGAAATGATGGCCAGCAGGTAAGTAATTCATAAGTGGGGGCTCACTGCAGTGCAGACCGGAGTGTCAGCAGAACGGTGAGCAGCCTGAGTGGGAGATCGAGGGACTTGCAGCCCCGGGAAAAGTCATCGCCGTGGGACTGAAAAGGGGCCGGAAGGGGTAACTAACAGGCGCTCTCTGGTGGCTGGTGGGGATCAGTGAACGGAGACGTAGCTTCACATTTCAACAATGAGATGAGGGGAAGCCAGCTACACGTTCTTCAGCAATGCAGCCCCTGGTTGGGAATGTGCCAGCCTCGTGGGCCCCGGCTGGCATTGCCTAAAGCCAGTTTTCTGCATCCCATAGGCGGACGATCAATAACATCCGGGGTGATGGCAGTCGAGATGACAAGGATACAGCTGTGGTGTCACCCTCTTGTTGGTTGAACCTGCCCCGCTCTTTCGAAGTTCAGTTCGTCTCTATCCAGATTCCTATCCTGCAGTTTGGGAGGGTGCAGAGACTCTCCATTTCTGAGGGTCCCTGGGGCTTTGTCCCTCAAGCTTGTCCTTCTGCATCTGCTTCCTGCTTCTCTGTTTGTTGCCTTGACTCCAGCACACATTAACACGGCTGCGAAGTTCAGTGTCTTAATCCCTCCCCCTCCACCAAATGCACTTGGACCAAAGGTACGAGTTTAGTGACTTTGCTGAAGATCTGTGGGGCTCCCCAAACTGGGGGTGGAGGGTGTCACATCGAGCTGTCCTTCCCCTCCTGTCTCTCCTCCTGTATCCTTTGTGGAGAAACAGGCAGATTTCCCCCGAGTTTCATGTAACTCAGGGCCACTCCTGCCGTTCAGCCTTGCTCAGGACCTCAGGTTCCAGACTGTCAAGATGTCTCTCATGATCAAACTGGGAAAGGGATTCTGGTGGACACAACATCTCCAGGGTACTTCCTACGTGTAAGGCAGGGTGCTGAGAGCTTTCTGTGCACTTAAGCTGTAAGACCCACCCCATCCTGTCCTGGAGTTGTTATTCCTCCATTTCATTGATGGGAAAACTGGAGCATTGTGACAAGTAACACTTGGCTCAGGAGACTTCTGCTAAGTGGCAGAAGACGAATTCCAACCCTGGTCTGCCAAGAGAGGAAAGTTATATTCCCTACAATGGCCCATGGCCTCCTGGGACTGAGAAGAACCCCGGAGAGTTAGCAAAGGGGCCTCTTACTAGGAACTCGTCTCTTCTTTGGCACTGACACATTGCCTTTCTCCAAGCATGTCTGAAACAGGTGCTCACTTACAGCTCTCTTTGGCTGCATGATGGAGCCCATCTACTGGGAGATGGTGCAGGCTGGAAAGTTCCATGCAGTTGATATTGTATCCGGTGGGGTAAGAAAGGCTAGAAAAAAAGTGGGTTGACCTAATAGTCCTGCAGACCATACCATTGCTGTCTCAGGACCAGAATAGCCTGAGCATTGCACGCAAGAATGCCAACTGTAATTTCTTCTCTGGTTTCCCCCCCCCCCCCCCCCAAGGAGCCAACTCTGAGACTGCCACAGGGAAGCAGGCAGGTGCTCTGTGGGGCTGGGCATGTTTGTTACACAGCAGACAACTGAGACATGCTCTTGAATATCTCTGGTTCCTTTTCATTTCAACTGAGGGGAAAAGGAAGCAAGAAACCTCAGAGGCCATTTCTTGCCTGCCTGAGTTTAAAGAATGGCTGCATTTTTGGGACAGTATGGGCCTAAGGAATAACAGGGGAAAGGCTGAGGATTAATGATGGTGATATATTTATATAGCTTCTTGCAGTTTTGCTGAGTGCTCTCCCATGCCAGTCTGATGGATTTTTACGACAGCCTGTGAGGGAGAGGTAGGGGGCCGGTGTGGGTGACTATTCTTCTTTGATGGAGGAGAAAATTGAGCTACAGAGGGTTGTGTAACGAACACAAGGTAAACAACGAGTTCCTGGCATACCTGGAACTTGAGCACACTTTACCTGACTTCCACATCAGAGCTTTCCTATGGTGGTTCCTCTTTGCTCGGTTCTGTTCACATCTGCAGACTCTGTCACTATCCTGGTTTTCCACATGGTTACACGTTCATGTTATATGTATGTTACAATGTCCATTAAAACTCCATTAAGGAGGGCAGAAGGAAGAACCCAGGGACAATTCCTAAAGAGCTAGAATATTTAAAAGTTCCTCTCCTGTTAAGCAGTGCTTTCTATTTCTCCTGCTGGCATCTGTGACAGAAAGGAGGAGGGAAAGAAAATCAGAAGGATTGGGGGAAAAGAGAGGGATTATTTTGAAATCTTTTCCTTTGCTTGCCTGTTTCTGTTGGTTAAATAACCAGAGGGTAAATAAGGGCTTTAACCAAAGGGAGTCAGAGAGAGAAAGTGGGGGTAATCCACTGGGTTATTTTCTAAATGACTTTTTTGAGGGGGGGAGGGAAATCATAAAAGAACCCAGAATTGGCAAAGAAGAAATAGTAAGAAACAAAAAGCTTTCTCTTGGTCCTCTGCTCCCATGTATGATACCCTTGCTTGCACAGGGCAAAACCAAGCCAACAGGCTAAAAGAGGGTCCTTGACCTTGCCATGTTTTCCCACCGAAAGGGTCATTTAGTTAGGGATGCTGACACCTCTGCATGCCCCTTAGGATCAGTGAGGGACTGGACTACATAGAAGTCCTCCCGCCTTGGTTTTCTCATTTGTAAAATGGGATATTAATGCTTCCCTCATGGGGGTACTGTGAGAATTAAATGAGATTATGGGAGTAGGTAAAACAGAGTAGGTGAAAAGTCCGGATATGGTTTCTGGCACATTGTAGGCATTCAGTTGGTATTATAAAACACCCACCCAGCCTTGTAGAGACATGTCTGGGAGGATACATATAAACTGTCCATAGTCTTACTCCTCAAGACATGTGTGTGCTTGGGGTGGGGGGAGGGAGCTACTTTGACTTTTTACTGTATACATTTTTACTTTACCTGTCCTAGAGTACTTGGAGGAAGCATGGTGCATAAGTATTGATGGGTGTGTGTGGAGGGTCAAGTTAAAAGTTAGGATCAGATAGAGAAGAATACAGAATAGGACATCTCGGTACTCCCCGTCTTTGTGTGATTGTAAAATGTGTACCTGCTACACTTGAATCAATTGAGGGGCTGGGTGGCAAGCAACGGAAACTGGCTAAGTCAAGAAGCTAAAGTGGGATTTGGTGGAAGGACGTTGGAATAGGTCACCGATGGAAGAACTGAGGATTGGAAATCACCAGAGCTAAGGAGCCCTGGCTAGATAAGCAGGAGGACCTTCTCCCAGAGATGCAGGTGTAAGATGTCTCAGCCCCCAGCGCTGCCCGTTCAAGCTCTTTTCAGTCCAGGGACAGCGAACCTGATTGGTCCGGTTTGGAACAAACCTTTCCTCATTGGCTCATCCAGCTTCTACCACGTGACAGGGCAGGTAGTCTCTAAGGGAGGACTTAGTCTCTAAGGGAGGACTGGGCTGGACCATCTTCCACTCAACACTTCTGTGTTTGACTTTTGACAAATTATCACCTTCATTACTTTTTTTTTTAAAGATTTTTTATTCATTCGAGAGAGTGAGAGCAAGAGGGAGCGGGGAGGAGCAGAGGGAGAGGGGGAGGCAGACTCCGCACTGAGCGCGGAGCAGGAACAGGGGCTCCATCCCAGGATCCTGAGACCATGACCTGAGCTGAAACCAAGAGTCCTGTGCTTAACTGACTGAGCTACCCAGGTATGCTTACTTTTCAAATAATAATGAGAAAACTCTAACAATTAATTAGGTAGAGTTATGCTGTACAGTCTCAACAGGATGTATTTTAGGCACCTTTTATGAGGAGCCAATAAAAATCAAAACCAAACAGCATCATTTGTCACTCACGTGCCTAGTGACACATCACGGGTGACACATCTGCCTTGGGTCTTAATAAACGTTGATTGTGGTGGCAAACCCACCCACACAACAACAACAGTACTTGTCTTTTTGACTCCCACAGTTAGCAGATCCAACATTTCCATAAATTTGTGTAGCAATGCCTCTCAGATCAAAAGGGGGTTTGAGACCTTTATTATTAGGGTAAAGAAAAGGAATAGGATATCTGTGATAGTTCTATCAGTAGCTGTTATTTTATGGTGGTTGGAAGGCGGGATATGTGAAACACATGGAAGGTACGCAGGATATATTCCTTGTGTGTATGAGAGAGAGACAGACGGAGAGACGGAGAGATGGGGAGAGGGAGAGAGAGAGAGCATTTTATTACCCTAGGGCAGGATGATTCAGCCAGTGTTGTATAAGGCAAGCTCAGACCCAGACTGCATTTTCTATGCTGACCATCTGTGTTTCCCAGGAAAGCGGCGGCCAGCCAGGGCCCAGGAGCTTTAGGAAAAAGTGAGAAGCAGGGAGGACAGCCAGTCCAGGAGGGGCTGGAGAAATGCTCTGTGTCCTTGTAATGCCTCCTGGCAACAGCAACACCACAGGGGCCTGGCTTGGCTGCCTCCCCTCCTGTTAGCCCCACAAGCGTCCTTCCCAGTGTCAGTAAATCCTCTCCCCGGCCACCCACCTGTTCCTTGTGACTTTTTTTTCTTCCTAGGGGTGGGTATTGTTGGGGGGAGATCATCAGAAACTACTAATTTGGAGGCAGAAGCCTCATCTTCAAAAACCACAGGTGACCAAGAACGGGTCCCATTTACCGCATCTGGCTACATGCCCAGCAACTCCCATATCCTCACAAACCCTTTTTGGTGGTTTTTTTTTTTTAACCCCTCTTGATAAACGAGAAAACCAGGGTTCAGAGAGCTTCAGTGTACCCCTCAAGTGGGCCCAGTTCTTAAACGGTAGAGCCAGATTGAAACCTCGGCCAGCGTGTCACCAGGTCACTGGGACCTCCCACGTTCTCCACGTTGGAAAGCCAGCTCAGAAGGACCCCAGACCCAGCAGCTCTACCGCCCATCACTGGGGGCTCTGGGACGACTTGCAGAACCGAAAGCAGTCTCAGCCTTAACTACAACAGATTGGGAATTCTGATACAAGGTCTTCTCCCCAGGCCAGCACTGTCAGAACACAATTTTAAGCCAAACCTTGGAGGCTGCTTTTTCGGGGGATGGTTGGGAGACCAAGGCTCCATGAACTGCCAGGAGCTCCTACCCGGCCGTGAGAGCCCTTTGAAGAGCCCTCTTTCTGAGACCCCCACCCCCTCCAATTGGAAGTCTTTTTTCCCTGTGTGCAGCTTCAGATGCTCGGTGTTCTAACCTCTAAAGTTGCTGGAACAGGACCATTAGACTGAATAGTTTTATTGGAATTAAAAATATTGTGAATTTTGTGCTAAATGCCTCTGGCCATAACTAGAATAGAAATGACATTGCTTCAGATGCTACCGTGCACTAATTAAACCAGCAGAGAATGAAACAACAGAAATACAACAGCAACAAAAATGGGAGCTGTGGGCTTCAGAACACTCCCCCAGCAGGGCCATTGAATTTAAATTTCCATTACTTCGAGTGAATATGGCCCCTAAAGAATCACATAGGGATGGTTTTTTATGTGATTTCAGGGCAAGTCCCTCCTGCAGTGTAGTCACATTAGTAAAGCTATACTGTGCTTGGTTGGGGAAAAAAAAAGTATAAAATATATGTATACCTAGGAAAGAGTCCAGGAGGATACGTACCTGTTACCAGCAGTAACCTTGGGGAAAGGGAATTTGAATAGAAAGAGAACTTTCCTCTTTTTCTTTTTTTTTTCATATTTTTTTATTCTTATGTTAATCCCCATACATTACATCATTAGTTTTAGATGAAGTGTTCCATGATTCATTGTTTGTGCGTAACACCCAGTGCTCCATGCAGAATGTGCCCTCCTCAATACCCACCACCAGGCTAACCCATCCTCCCACCCCCCTCCCCTCTAGAACCCTCAGTTTGTTTTTCAGAGTCCATCGTCTCTCATGGTTCATCTACCCCTCCGATTTCCCCCGCTTCATTCTTCCCCTCCCGCTACCTTCTTCTTCTTCTTTTTTTTTTCTTAACATATATTGCATTATTTGTTTCAGAGGTACAGATCTGAGATTCAACAGTCTTGCACAATCCACAGCGCTTACCAGAGCACATACCCTCCCCAGTGTCTATCACCTGGTCACCCCATCCCTCCCACCCCAACCCCCACTCCAATAACACTCAGTTTGTTTCCTGCGATTAAGAATTCCTCATATCAGTGAGATCATATGATACATGTCTTTCTCTGTTTGACTTATTTCACTCAACATAATACCCTCCAGTCCTCCTTTTCTTTTAAAAATGTTTTTATATATTCTTGGTGTGCTTAAATTCATTATATTCAGCATGCAATTTTGAGGAGACTGGAATGACCAAGGGAATGCTTTAGAGTAAATGATTCATACTTCATGGCACTAGATTGTCAAAAGATAGATTACATGGGTGACCATTAAGAAGCTGCTCTGGTGGGCCGGGAATGAAGATGGGAAGGGTCTGAGCTTGGTCCGTAGCAGTAGAGATGGAAAGGAAGGGGGGAGGGGCTTGTGCGTCATTAAGAGCCGGGAGCCAGGGTGGGATAATTAATTTTCTGTGGCAATTTGAATGGGCTATGGGGTGCCCAGAGAGCTGGTGAGACCTTATTTTTAGGTGTGTCTGTGAGGGTGTTTCTAGAAGAGACTAGCATTTGAATCTGGGGACGGAGAAGATCCCCCTCAGCAATGTGGGTGGGTGAGCTTCCTTTTGCTTGAACTGACTGGAGAATGCTGATCAGCTTCGGCTGTCTGAGTCAACCACAGTTATAAGGGTGGTGGTGGTGTCAGCCCACTTTTCTGTCACCTGTAGGACCTCTGCACAATGGGGGAGGGGTGGGAGGGATATTAGGGAGCTGTCAGGTTCAAGTTTGGGAGGATGGAGCAGGAGCGGTCTGTGTTTGTGGTGGATGGTGTTGAGAGAGGCAAATGGCAAAAGGAGGGGTGGTGGATTTCCCAAATTGAGAAGCAGGACAGTAAGTGTGAACTCTGCTCAGGATGGAGGGTTGGGTCTAGTCTAGAACAGCACCTCTGAGGTTATGGCTGGGGGACTGTGGCGGAGAATGATTACGAGATGCTGGGAAGACTGCACATGAAGAACCAAGGTCACTGGGGCTGAACAAGGGGCCTCCAGGGCTTTGCTCGGCTCTGGGGGCGTGAGCCAGCCAGGGAGATGGATGCCTCTTTCAGCAGTTCTGTTGGTGCGAGCAGGGAGCAGGTGAACGGAGCCCAGGACAGCATGGAGGCCCGTGGGCCCAGAGCAACTCTGTGACACTGAACGCATTCATTTACATAGAGCCCTCGGAGTGCCCTGCGTGGAGGGCCTGCCCGATCACTGTCAGAAGTGGTCTTATTTTTAATTGAGGTAGTTACGAAGTATAGCAGCAATGGAAACAGGAGACCGAGTGATTCAGGACTGCTTCCTGCTTCGAAGGGATGGTTTGGTGAACGTCCTTTCTGGACTTGATAACCCTGGGGAAGAGAAGCCTCAAAAGTGTGATGACTGGGATTCCTTCCAATCTGGTGAAAGGGAGCTTGAGCAGGATTCTGTGTATTTGAGAAACTAAGGCTTATGGCATTGTGTCTCGCAAGCATGGAGCAGGGGATGCATACGGAACTGTAAAATGATATGCACACATACTTGACGTGCATGATCTCATTCGAGCCTCACTACACCCTCCAAGGCAGGCATGACCGAGGAGAAGAAGCTCAGCTTGGAGGTATTCAGTCCATGGCCCGAGGTCCAGAGCTAGAATATGCTCCATCTGGTCTTTGAGCCCAGCCTCCACATGCTCTCCCCACCGCCCTGGCCCCCTGGCCTCACCATGTTATCACATCTGCATGAGACATTTGGAACTGCTGCATAGCCCTTTCTACCAATCTGAGGACAAGGCCAAGATGGCAGAGCCAAGATAGAACCTGGGTCCTTGATGGTGGGGTGAGTCACGAAATGGCCCATCCTAGGAGCTACGAGCAGCCAGAAACTGCTAGTTGCCTTTCCAGTGTCCACTCTATTTTGCCTCCTTAGCAACAGAAACTCTACTGATGGATGTAGCAATGTACACAGATATAAAACCACATTTTCCAGACTCCTGTGTCAATGCAGGTAGCTAATGAAAGTGTTAAGTGGCCCTTTGCTTCACCCCTCTTTATCTTCCTACTTCCTGGAATGTGGACATGATGGTTAGAGTGGTGACAGCCATTCTGTGACCATGAAGCTAACTTGGGGATGGAAGCCACGTGCTAAAGATGGCCGTGTGGAGAGTGTGAGTCCTTGGCTGACTGTGGAGCTGCCATACCAGCTTTTGGCTGTTTATCTCCGGGCTTCTCTGATTTGAGAGGAATATAAATCTCTATTGTGTTTAAGCCACTGCTATTTGTATTTTATATGCAGCCGAATCTAATCCCAACTGAGAAACCTATTTCTGAATTTCCTATTGGGTGAGAATGACATTCCTTAATGTCTAAACTATTTGGAATTGGCTTTGCTTTTACATGCCATCGAAAGCATCCTAATTGTTTTCTCTTCAAAACCCATACTCTTTATTTTATTATGTTGTATTAGTCACCATACAGTACATCATTGGTTTTTGATGAAGTGTTCCATGATTCATTGTTTGTGTGTAACACCCAGTGCTCCATTCAGTACGTGCCCTCTTTAATACCCATCACCGGGCTAACCCATCCTCCCACCCCCCTCCCCTCTAGAACCCTCAGTTTGTTTCTCGGAGTCCGTAGTCTCTCATGGTTCGTCTCCCCCTCTGAATTCCCCCCCCTTCATTTTTCCCCTCCTTCTCCTAATGTCCTCCATGCTATTCCTTATGTTTCACAAATAAATGAAACCATATGATAATTGATTTTCTCTGCTTGACTTATTTCACTTAGCATAATCTCCTCCAGTCCCATCCATGTCGATGCAAAAGTTGGGTATTCATCCTTTCTGATGGCTGAGTAATATTCCATTGTATATATGGACCACATCTTCTTTATCCATTCACCCGTTGAAGGGCATCTCAGCTCTTTTCCACAGTTTGGCTATTGTGGACATTGCTGCTATGAACATTGGGGTGCATATGGCCCTTCTTTTCACCACCTCTGTGTCTTTGGGGTAAATGCCCAGTAGTGCAATTGCTGGGTCAGAGGGTAGCTCTATTTTTAATTTTCTGAGGCCCTTCCACACTGTTTTCCAAAGTGGCTGTACCAACTTGCATTCCCACCAACAGTGTAAGAGGGTTCCCCTTTCTCCACAACCTCTCCAACATGTTTTGTTCCTTGCCTTGTCAATTTTTGCCATTCTAACTGGTGTAACAATGTGTAAACCCATACCGTTCACATCCGTCCTGGGCAGCCAGCTACAACACAGGACCATATTCTTCCATTCTCCCTTGCTTGCGGTGAGAGAGGGCCTCATACCGGGACCCCCATCCTGTTCTACACACCTTTCCTGCCTCTAAGCCCCATCTTTGGGCAATAAATAGCTTCCAGAAGGCCCAAATGAAAAGCAGATGTTCCAGCTAGCTGCCCCAGGGGTGGTTCACCATTGGTGGGAAGTTTGGGTGGTTGCTCTGGCACCGACCTCAGCCTGTCTGAGTAGTGAGTGCCCCACCCCCCCCCGCCTGAGCAGCGTGAGGCTCTGAGTTGCCTCCTGGATGCTCCTGCTTCCCCACTGCCCTTCCTCCTCACTGCCTCAGCCCGACCACGTGGTCTGCCTCCCCCACGAATCCTCAGGGACAGGAGCTTTTAATAACTGGCAGGGCAAGTATTGACTTAGGTTTTGTTTGCTTGCCACTAAGTTAGCATTTAATAAATGCAGGATTCTTGGCTTAATAGGCCGGTCATTGTGTATTATTGAAACGGCAAATTAATTATTCAAAGCTGTGCTTGAGATACACCAGAGATGCAGCAGAGGTGGCCTCTCTCATTCCTCATTCGCAATGAATGGTGCATTTCTGGCCATTTGGTGTGTATTTAAAGTGTAAAAGCTATCTCGTTAAATCCAAGTCTATTAAGTCTAAATGCGAGTCAGGAATTCGAAGGGGAGTGTGGGGGAGGGCTTAGGCGGTCTGTGTTAAGAGCATCCCAGGGGCATCTGGGTGGCTCAGTTGGTTGAGCGACTGTCTTCGGCTCAGGTCATGACCCTGGAGTCCCAGGATCGAGTCCCACATTGGGCTCCCTGCTCAGCGGGAGTCTGCTTCTCCCTCTGACCCTCCTCCCTCTCATGCTCTCTCTCTATCATTCTCTCTCTCTCTCAATAAATAAATAAAAATCTTAAAAAAAAAAAAAAAGAGCATCCCAAACCCCCGGCCCCATAACTCCCATCCTGCCGTGAGGATCCCGGAGCCCGCTCATAAAGCATGGCTGGATTAATAATCGTTCCTTCTTCAGGGACAGACCTACCCATCATCCTTAGCCCGAGAAGCTTTCCCTTGGATGTAAACCTGTAATGTGACGACCATAAGCACAGCCCCCATTTATAAATGCTTAGTACGTGCCAAGTGCTGCGCATCCAGGATCTCTAGTTGTCAGAGAGATTCCAGTTTACAGATGAGGAAACTGAGGTCTAGAGGGGTTAAATAGTCGGCCCAAGGTCACACATGTGTGACACAGCAGAAGTGGGGTTCAGACTCGGGTGATTTGGGCTTGAATGCTCACTGTCTCTTGTTATAGAGACTCTGAGCCCTTGAACATGTATTTTTGTGTCCCACACAGGAAGGTGCTATCCCTTGCCTCTTGGCTCAGAGCCTGACTACCAGAGCTGTCTGTTTTCCCTGCCACCCTTCCCTGGGAAGGTGGCATTCCCAGAGTTTTGCTACCCCAGTTAAGCCCCAGACTTGTGCTACCTGGGCGTGCACACCCGCCTTCTCCCGTTCTTGCAGCGCCTCACTGGGCCCAAGGGGAGAGGAGGCGTCCTGACCTACCTTCGTGCCTCTCGCCCTTTTCCATCCCTTTGTGCAGGACTGTAGCATTTGTCCTCAGACTTGGACGAGTAAGAACAAAATTCCCCAAGGGGCAAACACCTTCCACTGTATGTGAGCCACTTGTCTAGAGTCTCTTTTTGGGTTTGGGTTTGCGTCTTCCCTGGCCCTGCTTTGTGAGCCCGTCCGAGCTCCTCTGAGGTGGGCCTTTGCTTTACCGCTAAGACCCTGCAGCCCACCGGGGGAGGAAACAGGAGGCACAAGCAGCTGACTGCCTGAGGATTTTATTCCAGCTCACAGCGTGGGATGCCGAGGTGCATGGGCTGACCCACCGCGTGATGTTGCCGAGCAGTGAGGATGCACGGTTCAAACCAAGGAGCTAACACAGCGTGATTCTGTGTATCTTCTACTTAAGGGACCCAAGCCATTCACTTATCTGATTGATTCATTGATTCATTGATTCATTCACTCAACACATATTTGTTGTTATTCTCCTTTGTGTCAGGCGCTGATGCGAGACATGAGGTCTCTGACCTCACATGAGATGTTCTGGAATCCGAAGCGCAGGTCAGAGGAAGGAGCACTGACCAGAGAGAGGTTTAGCAGGTGTGGATTTGAGTTCACGGGGTCGACTGTCCCGGTTTGCCTGGGACTTCCCCAGTTTGAGCCCAGAAGGTCCTGCATGCCAGAAAACTCCTCAGTATCCTTTCGGCAGATGGTTGCCCTGGTCTGAGTGTCTGTTCTGCCATCTGCTAGTCAGTCAGTCAGTCTGGACTTCTTGAGAGCCAATTGTGTGCCAGGCATTGTTCCCTTGCCATGAGAACAGTGGCAAACAAAGCTGATTCCCGGGGCTCCAGGGCCCCCTCCCAGAAGCAAATCAGATCATTGAAGGTGCATCTGAGCACCACCAGGGAGAGAAATTGGGTACTGTGATGCAGGTTGACAGCTGGTGGGAGGGGCTGTCTTAGCTTGGAAGGTCAGAGAAGGCCTCCGTGGCCAGTGACAATGAGGAGAAGCCTCCATGAAGAGAAAGAGGCAGTCATGTGAAGAAAGTAGAGGGAAGCTTTCTAAGGGCAAAGGCCCTGAGGTGGGAACATATCAGCTGAGTTTGAGGCCAGAAAGAGGCTTAGTGTGGATGGGGACAGGGGAGGAGGGAGAGGGAGGGAGCAGGGAGGGGGGAGCAGGGGCCATATGATGGAGGATCTGGGGCTCTGCCCCGCACATGTGCCCTGGGTGAAATCACTCTCAGAAGAAGAGTCAGATTCAGAGAGGTCAGAGAGAGCAAACATACTTCACAGGGCTATCTTTCCCCCCACAAACCTGATTTCTCCGTTGGATTTTCTATCCTGGGGTGAACATCACCATTCACAGAGTTGTCGAGGCTCAGAACCTCAGCATGGCCTGGGTTCCTCCATCCCGCCCCGCCCCGCCTTGTCCCCATTGATATAGTCTCCCAATCTTGTCAGTTCCATCTCCCACTCAGCCTCCTGCCCTCCTCCTCCTGCTCCACGTCCTCCCTGGCCCCACTCTGCTGCAGTCTCTCAGCATCCCTTATCGACACCAGCCTTCTGACTAGTCTTTGTGCCCCGAAGGTCTTCTCCATGTTGATACGCCAAAACTCCTTCTAAATATAATCAAATCACAAGGCGTCCTTGCTGAAGCCAACAGTACTTAGCATATTTTCTCAAGTTGAATTTCTCAGAAGTGGACTTAGAGAAGGAAAATGGTGTGCAGGCAGTTGAGGGGGGCATGCCCTTGCTTCTGACCTGGCAAACTCCATGAACTGATCTTCAAGGGTCAAACTAACTTTTCCTTCCTGGGATAAAACCGGCTTGGTTATGATGTATTATATTTTTTTTGTATAGTGCTGGATTCAGAGTGCTAGTGTTTTGTTAAGGATTTTTGCATCTGTGTTTACGGTGTTCGCTTTTGCATGTATGGTATTCGCCCAATTTTGGTATGGGTGGAACGCGGGCCTTCTAAAATGACGAGAGGTTGGATTGGGGGTGGAAGTGTAGGACAAGGGACTACTGATTTTCATTTGAAGATTCTTAGCACTATCTCGTTTTTACTTATTTTGCTTTAGTAAATGAAAATAATTTTATAAAACACTAAAAAAATAGAAAACAAGATTCAAACCTAAGATTTTTCATGACTTGGCATTATTTTGGTTGTTGGAGTGGGTCTAGAGAAGGGAGTAAGGTGGGTGCAGTGGGGGTGGGTAACAGGTAAAAGGTAGGATTGGATAGACCTGGACTTGAGGCAAGGTGATCATCACCGTGCACGGAGCATTTTCTGTGTCGGGAGCTGTACTGCGTGCTTTGCATTAGCTGATTTAATCCCAGCAAGAACCTGTATTGGTGAACTATTGCTACACAGCAAACCATCCCAAAACTCAGTGGTGTAAAGCAACAACTTTATTCTGCAGTAAACGCAGTAATGCAGCAGGCCGCCTTGCCAGAAGCCAGAGAAGGAGATGGACGGATTAAAGATCCATCCACAGAACTTTTCTGCCTCCTCAGCTGTTTGCTCCTTGTAATCGAATGCTAAAGGAGTGATTAGAAAGAGAGCATGTGTACCACGTAGGCACTTGGGCTCATCTCCTCCGCTGAATGGCGCAGTAGACCAAGGATCATCTCTACAAATGTGATGGGCATTCTGCACTTTGGAGGGGGGCGGTTATTCTTTGGTTTTGCTTGGGATCTCTCACGGCACTGCAGTCATCTGCTCACGTGGCTTGACTAGGGTAAAATGGTCCCAGATGGTGACTCTCTGGTGGTCACAACACATCTGGTGATTAGCTGGGGCTGCCAGTGGGGGATCTCGGTTCTCCTCCACATGGCCTTCCCAGCAAGATATCCTAGGTTTCTTAGACAGTGGTGGCAGTCTTCTAAGAGGGCACGCCCCAGTGTGCAAACATGCATCAGCCTCTGTACGTGTCCCATTTGATCCCATCGGTCAAAGCAAAGCACATGGTGAAGCCTAGCATCAGTGGGGGAGGGAGAAAGGCCAGGGCATGGATACCGAGAGAGGGCATTCAGTGGGGGCATGCAGTGTAACAGTCTCCCACAGGAGGCTAGGAAGCAAGTATTTATTGTCATCCTCATTTATAGATGAGAAAACCAAGTTAAATAGCTTGCCCAAGGTCTTCACTCATGTCTGGCAAGGGTGGGGTGTAGCTGGGTCTCACACTCTCTTCTCTGTCTGACTCCCTCTGGCGCCCTGCCTTGGCATTGACTTCTTCTCTGTAGTCCATTGTCCAGTTATCCTGATTGACATGTTGAGACGCTTCTTCTCTTGTGTGTCTGTGCTCGACCATCCTCCCCAAACACACACACACACACACACACACACACACCCCACACACACTCAAGAGCAGTGCTAGCATGATTGGCCCATAGTGTCCCTTTGCGCACATTCCCCTAAAGGTACAACATGATACTCCCACTCTCACTTTCTTTATTTATGGGGCCTGGGGGAATGCATGCCCATGACATTCGTAGAGATGACCTTTAGTATCTTGCACCGTTCAGCGGATGAGACGAGTCCACACGCCTGCCTCGTACAGATGTCCTCATAATCATCCTTCTAGCATTCCCTTACAAGAAGGAAATGGCCTAGTAGGCAGAAGAGTTCTGTACTCTTACTGTATCCATCTCCTTCTCTGGCTTCTGGCAGCGAAGTCTGCTGTGTTACTTCTCTCCCACTCCTCGCAGACTGATGGAAACAGGGGGAATAGAGTGCTCTCCCCATCATTGCCATCAGAAGCCTTCTAGCATCTGACAGACCAAGACAGATTGCCTCTTACTCTGTGAGGCCCGTCTTGTTGACAGGGTCCAGCCTAAAGGCCCCAAGCACCACTTCAGTGTTGTTATTGGCAACATGATTGAGAGGGAAGCTGGGCCATTTGTCAACTTGGCCTTCACAGGACTATTAGAGTGAAGCAAGAGATAAAATGTATTTTGTTTCCAACAAGGTTCCATTTCTGTCCTACATGATCGACTCCAAGATGTCATAAAAATATGGCTTCTTATTTCCCCTACTTTGAGGGTACTTTGAAACTGTCAGGAGAGGTGCAAGCAGAGAACTGAGGGTTAATCCTTCCTAAGGAGCGTGATGCTGTTCTGTGACTGTTATTTGCATTAGACGGAATCATGCCACCCCCACCCCCACCCCATAAGGATGTCCAAGTCCAAGTCCCTGGAACTGTGAATATGTTTGTTAGATGGCAAAGGGGAATCAAGCTTGCTCCTCACGTGATTTTAAAATAGGGAGAGTCTCCTGGGCTATCCTGGTGGGCCCAATGTAATCAAAAGGGTCATTCAGTGTGGTACAGGGAGGTCAAAGAGTCAGTCATTGGGAAAAACTCAACCAGCGACTGTTGCCTTGAAGATGCAGGGGATCATAAGCCAAGAGATGTGGGCGGCCTCTAGTAGCTGGAAAACACAAGGAAAAGAATCTTCCCTGAGGGGCGCTTGGGTGGCTCAGTCGTTAAGCGTCTGCCTCCAGCTCAGGTCATGATCCCAGGGTCCTGGGATCGAGCACCACATCGGGCTCCCTGCTCGGCGGGAAGCCTGCTTCTCCCTCTCCCCCTGCTTGTGTCCCCTCTCTCGCTGTGTCTCTCTCTGTCAAATAAATAAGTAAATAAAATCTTAAAAAAAAAAAAAAAGAATCTTCCCTGAGTATCCAGAAGGAATGCAGCCCTGCTGATATCTTGATTTTAACCTAGCGAGACCCATTTCAGACTTCTGACCTCTAGAAATGTAGGCTAATACCTCTGTGCCATTCTAAGCCACCAAGTTTGTGTTAATTTGTTATAGCGGCAATAGGAAAGAAATACACTACTTTTCAATAGCCCCTCGTAAAGGTCAGTGTTTAAAGAGTCCCCTCGTGTTTCTGGAAGACTTCAGCATACATGATGGGAGCAGGATTCATCACTTGTGGGAAAATTACCCCACCCATCATGTTTCCATAGAAAACCGTAGTAGAGCCACACTACCTTATACCAGAGAGGCTGATCTGATTGGTGAGGCTGAATTAGTAATTACTGAGCGTGCTCTCTGTTCGTGCCTAAGTTTATTTGCTCGAGATTTGGTGGGCTGGCAATTGGAGCAGGACTCAGTCGAAATTGCTATTCTCTGTTCTCTGTGGTGTTACTGGGTTCGCTCATGTGCTTGTGATCAGTTAGCATCTTGATTGGGTTTTGGCTGCTCCTGGATGGTGTCATTCACAGGTTACAGTTGGAGCATGCTGGCTTTCATCCTTGGCGACAGCCAGCTGAGGCCTCCTCACTTGGCAGCTGGGTTCCGAGACAGAGAATGCAGGGGTCTCTTTTGGTCTGGGCTCAGATGTTGCATAATGTCATTCCACTACTTTCCATTGGCCGAAGCGAGTCACAAGGGCAGCCCAGATTCAAGAGGGAATTGAGAAAGAACGTCTATTTCTTGAGGGGAGAAGGAGTGACCTCATAGTGCAGGGGCACGTGCGTGTAGGGATGGGAGGAGGCTGCAGCCATATTTTTCAAACTCCCACACTCTCTGTGGCTGCCTTTCTCGGGCTCGATGGCCTGAAGCCGGCACACATCCTTCTTCTGCTCCTGCCTCTTCCGTGTGGTGAGCCCATGGGGGCCGGCTCTGCCCTGGAGGGGAGAGGCCTGCGGTTGTCTAGCTGCTGTGACTGTTGAAGAGATGTCTCCGTGTAATTCAGAGAGGAAGGAGTGCAAAACTCATTCAGGCGCCAGGGTCAGTCCCCACGCACCAGTCCGGGTAGCCAGCCATACACCTGGTATTAGGACCTCTTTCTGACGCCTTTGTGTATTTCTCAATTTCTTCAGAACCTAGAGAGGAGAAAGGCATGATTAATGAATGCCTCAAGAACTTAGCAGTGACTATGCGAAGGAGCTAGAGACATAACCGGGGGCAAGCAGGGGAACATACAGGAAGGACAAAACCAGGGCCTTGTTCTAAAAGAGAAGGTTCAAACTACCAATATAAACGAGGAAGTGGGATACACAAGACAAACCACTTTCATCATCCTTGTGAACCAACTATAAAATGCCCAACAATTCAGATGTTTAAAAAATACTGACAGAATTCTGGAAAGCATTTGCTGGTTTAGCATTTACAGGCTGGTTAAGCCATTTTTGCATGATAGCTGATATTTGGACAGGTCTCCTGGGACAGCAGTGGAGTGTAATATGCACTGGCATATAAGTGTTCCAACATCTAGTTCATCTTTTTCATCGACAACCCAAAGGAGCGTGTATTGAACAGACACAGACACACGTACACTATTGTTTTGAGGCAATTGATAACAGGATACAAGAAATGAAGGGTCTCCAGGGGTGGGTGAGATTTATCCAGTTAGCACTGAATCCAGAAGTCATTCTCTTCGCACAACGATAGTGACAAGTCAGAATGATCGAGAGGCTCTCATTCCCTATCAGCAGCAGCAGGAGGGAGGAAAGGCATTGGTGTGTGGCTACAGGCAGCTTTGTGGGTCGAGCAGACATACGAAGCAGTGCACCACAGTGGAAGGAGCACGTGCTCTGATTAAAGATAGACCTGGGTTTTTAAATCATGGATTTGCAAATGACTCACTTTGCAACCTTGGGAAGGTAATTTTACCTTTCTCCACTTCTATTTCTTCTGTAAAATGGGGCTCATAATACTCAATTCACATAAGCGTTGTAAGGATGAAATGAAATGCATTTAAAATGTCTACTACTGAGAGTTTCAGAGGGGAGGGGATGGGGGGATGGGTTAGCCCGGTGATGGGTTTTAAGGAGGGCATATATTGCAATGAGCACTGGGTGTTACACGCAAACAATGAAGCATGGAACATTACATCAAAAACTAATGAAGTACTGTCTGGTAACTAACATAACATAATAAAGAAAATATAACCCAGCTGGACTGGAAAGAAAATAAAATGTCTACTACTGTGCCTAGCACATTGAAGGTGTGCAATAATGGTCGCCATATGAAAACCAAATTTGCAGAACTGATGCCAGGAGTTGTGATTCAGGCTGTGGCATGGATCTGTGCAGTAGCTAGGAAGAACGGAAATAGCTAGGGTGGTAGAGATGTGGTTGAAAAGCAACCAGGTTTTAAGGATTGTACTTTTTTTAGCAAGTACATAGCCAGGGACAGTATTAGAACTAACATATCACTTGGAGAGAATTCTCAAGGAACCAACGGGTCTGGTCTGAAAAGCCATGGACCAGTACGACAGGGCTGAGGGGATGAGAGGCTGGTGTAGGACAAGCTGACCGCGGAGTGAGCAGAGCCGAGCCACACTTGGACAGGCAGCTCTCCAGGCGGCTCCCGAGCTGTGCTACACCCACCACAGCGACACAGGGTGAGTTCCCACTGTGGTCCCAACTCTCCGGTCCTTCTTCTCCTTGTCCTGGCAAGGCTGGTTTCTCTTCTGAAAACCTCAGCTCAAACAGCGCTTGCAATGTTCTAGTGTAACAGGTAAGGGAGCTGACAGAACTAGGAGCAAGGGCACACTCTCCCGGTTGAGCCCCTCAGCCAGTCTCTCAACAACTAGGAAAGACCACGTCCTGGCTCAGCTCCTTCACCCACCGACTGCATTCCTGGTGCCTCTCTCAGAGCTTTCTGCAACCACTGTAGTTGATAGAGGGAGAGATTCAAACCATCTTTCTAAATATCAGCCCTCATGTTTCTGGCTGCCGTGTTATCGTAATGACGGCTCCTCAGGGATAGTGAATCACATGCTCAAGTGACTGGTGTCCTTGGGACTGTTTCTTACTTTCTCTCTCCCAGTGCAGTGGTGGTGGTGGGAGGAGAGTGGGGAGGTGGATACTTCTCCTTCCAAGACATGGAGGCAAGAAAGACCTGTCTCCTCCCCATCCTCTGTTACAGCTGGAGTGGGGCCAGACTTTATGCACTACCGCTCAGGTGCGCAAAACCCGGAAATCTTTATTTTAGTAATTGATCTCCTTCTACTCTGAAGCCCTTATAAGCGTAGGGGAAAAAAACCCACAAACAAAAAGAAACACACAAATATGTCCGTGAAAGGCATCTCAGGCTCTTCCAGTTCAAAAATAGTCCCTGTTGGGTATAAATATTTTGAAGTTCTGTTTCCCATCAGGTCTGGTTTTCACTTTTTAAGAAGTTTGGTCTTGCTCTTTTCCAAGATGGCATCTGAGGTGGAGGGCAGGGGAGGGGGAAGGAGCCCCTTGTCTGTGTGTGGTTGTCTGGGTCTCAGCTTCAGGCCTCCCAGTGTCCCTGCAGGAGAGCGAAGCCTGGTGGACCTGGCGGATAGTCTTGCAGTCCCTGGAGTGCAAGCTCAGCCGTCTTCCACTGCTTCTGGAGTTTGCTGGCTCTGTTGGTTCTCTGACTTGGTCATGTCTACCTTCAGGCCCCTAGTCATGGTCAGACCTCCCTGTAGCCTCTGCTGCAGCTTTTTCCTTCTGTGTCTTAGCAAGTCCTTGCAGGCAGGCTTCTCAGATCTCAGGCTTGGGCAAGGGAGACTTGGTGTAGGGGTGGAAGTAAGGCTGTCCCAGGCCCTGTCTATACAGGCACCCACTTCTGCCCATGCTGCCTGGTGGTACCCACCCCTTGAAATGCACAGCACCCCTTGGAAATGTAGGTTTCCCTTACAGGCTTGTCTCTCCCAGACAGTACTTGGGGAAGCAGAGCACCAGCCATGACGTTTCTAGGTTTCTCCAAACCCGCCTTGATGGCCCAGTGAGCACTCTACCTATGTCAGCCTGGAGCTTTAGACCTGGATGGGGTGTGGGAGGTCAGGGCTTCAGGTCTCATTTGCCTGTCCTTCTCTCTTTACCCCTCTTCTCAGCTCTTCCCTCCCCCAGTAGTACCTTCTACTCTCCCCTCCCATCTGGCTAGAACTGTCTCTGTATCATTCTTCCTCCCTTTTGTCTGGCTTTCTCTCTCCCTCTCCAGGTCTAAAATGGCAGAAGGACTACAGGGAAAAAAACAAGATTCCCAACAACGGGAAATACAAACAAAAAGGAAGATTACCACCTAAAATTGTGTGTTCTAAGACTTGGTCGTGACTCTGATAGGTCCCAGGAATAGGTAGTGGCTCACTCTTTATTGAGATGTTATGGTACCTTTTGTGGATTTTGACACTTGGAGGACCCTCAGGGGTCTTCTGCTATAACCTAGGAGGAGCCCCAGAGACACTCCTTTGTTGAATTAGATCCAGTGTCCATTCTCCTTTGCCACACCACCTCCCTATTCCCCAGTTAGTATCAATGCTAAGACATTGCAAATAACTATGGGAGGAAGTAGTAATAATAATAGCCAGAGGCCCACTTCTATGGATGGGGAGGGATGTATTGGTCAGGGTTTTCCAGAAGATACAGAAACAACAGGAAACAAGATGTGTGGATGGATGAATGAATGAATGAATGAATGAACGGAGGGGAGAGAGGGAGGGAGAGAGAGATGTTTGATTGATTGATTTTAAAAGCATTGGCTCATGTGAATATGGAGCCTTGGTGAGTCCAAAATCTGATGGGTAGCCCAGCAAGCTGGAGGCCCAGGGAAGAGTTGCAGTTTGAGTCCAAAGGTGGTCTTCTGACAGAATTCCTTTTTGCTTGGGGCGGCCAGTCTTTGATCTATTAAGACCTTCATCCAGTTGGATGAGGCCCACCCGCATTGTGAAGGGTAATCTGCTTTACTCAAAGTCCACTGATTTAAATGTTAATTTCACCCAAAAAAACACCTTCACAGGAACATCTGGAATAATGTTTAACCAAATATTTGAGCACAAGCTAAATTGAATTAACCATCACAAGGGAGTTAATGGGTTTCATCATGAGCTGGGAAGATGTTACCAAAATCCCTTCTCAGTAGGTGGTTTCCAGAGAGTTAGGGATTACATCAGATTTCAGTTTTAAGTGGCTGACTTGGCCCCTGGACACCACATTAAGAAAAGAGGGAAGGTAAGTAAGGTTAAGAAAGGGGTTGGGATGTTTCTCCACCTGCTTTATTATAAAGACACACGAGTGTCTTTTGAAGGCCAAGACAGGAACAAAAGGGGGCCTTGGGAAAGGCCTAGGATCAGGGACCAGAGCACAAGCCAGACTCTTCTTGCATCTTTTGCTTCTGATCTCCTCTGTTCCATTCTTATTCCCTGGAGTCTTGCTTCCTCTGCTTCTTGACTCATGTGGCAACTGGGACATGTGCATCATACAAGCCCAACTATCCAAACAAAATCATACTCCCCTTTTCTTACTCCATTCCCAATTCCTGGGGAAACCTTGGTGAACCCAACTTGGGATGGACCCAACTTGTGCTACCCACTTCTGGTCCAATCACGCATGGCAGGGAAATGAGATAATACTTTACAAAGTAAGTGTCAGAGCCTCCCTGCTGAAGATGAGGAGGGCGCAGAGGGTTTCATCACGGGCCTGGCTGACATTGCCAGAAGCGATCCACTTTCCTGTCTCCATGAGTGAGGATTCCAGGAAGTTAAAGATCGTATCTATGAGAATTGGGGGGAGGGGGCTCTCTACCTCTCCCTGCCACCCTACCCATCCTCCCTTTGTAGGATTCTAGCCTCTGTGACATTTGTCACTCACACTTCAATTCATGGTCCAAGAAACAAAAATAATATTTAATGAGAAAAATCTTCTTTGTTTAATTATGGTAAATGTCAAGGTTGAATCCAAGTGCTTTGCTTAAGGTCAACTGTGCAGTGCTATCAAAAAGCATTTAAACCAGAGCTGATGGGCTATTAAAACGCAGACTAGTTAAAACGAGGTGCTGTCCTTCTTCCGTGATTTATTTTCCCCAATTGGAAGCAGTAATGTTGGAGGGGGAACAGTCCTCCAGCAGCTTGTGCGAGGCTCTTCCCTGATGTTCTCTTTAGGCTAATGAGGGACTCCCTAATAAAATCAATGCCCCCAGGCTCCCAAACAGTTACCTCCAAGGCTCAGGAATCCTGTTTCCATTAGATCAGTGGTTTACAAAGGTTCAGTGCCAGGTTTCCCTCCCGGAGTTTCTGCTTTCATGGGTCAAGGGTGAGACCTAGCACTGGCATTTTTTTAAGGCTTCTAAGTGAAGTGTTTCTAATATGTGGTGGGCTTTTGAACAATGGGGTTGAATGCTCAGTTTCGTTAATTAAGGTGCCAAAAGCTGATGCCCTGTTGTGCCCTGAGCTTTCCTGCCTGTTGTACCATCTTTGCTCATAGTGTTCATTCAATCCAAATGTATCATCCTCCCCACTGCCTCTTATTCTCAGAGTGCAGAGCTGCCTCCTAAGATACAGTCTGTATTGTCAAGCTCCAGAAAAGGCAAAGTTGCAGGGCCATGCTCCCCTGTGCTTGGCAGTGAAGAGGATGGAAACCATCGGCGCAAACTTCCCTAGCTCCCTACTAAAAGAGTTAGCGAGGGTCACGTCTGAAGGCTCAGGAAAGAGATGAGAATTCAGACTGTGGAATAGGCCCCTTCAGGTAGTAGTCTGAAAAGAATGGGATGGCAGAACTTTCCCGAGCAGCAAGGAAATCTTTCTCCTGTTATTTATGCACACTGCTTCACTGTTCCTTCTTTCTTTCTTGTCATACAATAGAAATAATGATCTTGGTACTGGACTCTGTGCTGCGCCAGGACAATTAATCACCCACTGAGTCATTTATTTCCTCATACTCCCTTCCACCAGGACTATTATCCTGTAGGTAAACAGAGGCGCCAGTAAATCATGGACAGAACACAAGTCGGTGGGAGAATAGTTGATTAAGCGTCTCCATAACTTACAATTATATAGCACCTCTCATCCCAAAGGATCTCCAAGCACCAGGTAGACTGATGCATGCGCCACTACCCAGCCTCTATATGTGCCATTTCCCACTCCATTGCCTCAGGGGGTGGAATGTTTATTGCCCTTGTCATATAGTTACCCTCGAAGCTGCAGTCACGGGCGAGACAGGAGGCAAAGAAAGGAACTTTTCATTCCTTGTCCTTTCAGGGAGCAGAAATCAACTATCCCAGCAGAAACTTGGCAGCGGTCAGCGTGTAACCTACCCGTCCTCCCGGCCAAAATTTCTTTGGTTTAGGAAATGCTGCAAACACTAGAAAATTCCATGTTTACTCTTCTGAAGGTGGTGACAACAGAGCAGCCATTGAGGTTGAGTGGTGAGCTGGGACAAGATCTAAAGTAAGAGTCACCAGGGCAGAAATGTTTTAGGATCTGCTAGAATCATAGTCTAGGGGAGAGAATCACTCTAAGGAAGGGTCACTGATAATCCTTTAGAGCTATTCATGATAACTCTGCTCTTTATTTTTTTAAGGATTTCTTTATTTATCAGAGTGTGTGAGTACACGAGCAGAGGGAGAGGGGAAGAGAGAAGAAGACTCTCTGCTGAGCGGGGAGCCTGCTTACGGGGGCGGGGGGGTTCAGTCTCATGATCCTGAGATCATGACCTGAGTTGAAATCAAGAGTTGAACGCTTAACCCACTGAGCCACACAGGCGTCCCTCTGCTCTTTAAATTTTTGTAATGGGTGGGTCCCTTTGAAAGAAGAAAACAATTTCCACTTCCCTCCCAGTGTACAATTGTTTGATTATAATGCTACGTTCAACCTTGTCATTAGAGCTCTGGTATCTGTATAAAACCAAAGCCAAGTTAAATTCAAGCAAATTAAATTGGGTTCAGTATACAGTTGACCCTTGAACAATGTGGGGGTTAGGGGCACTGACCTCCCATGCAGTTGAAAATCCATGTATAACTTTTGACTCCCCCAAAACTTTACTAATAGTCTGCTATTGATCAGAAACCTTACTGATAACAGCTGATTAACACAAATTTTGTATGTTATACGCATTATGTAGTGTAATCTTACAATAAAGTAAGCCAGAGAAAAGAAAATGTTGTTAAGAAAATCACAAGAAAGAGAAAATACATTTACAGTACTGTACCGTGTATATATATAGATATATCTATATATATCTATATATAGATAGATATCTCCACAGATAAGTGGATCCACACAGTTCAAACCCGTGTTGTTCAGGGGTCAACTGTAATTCAATTCAATACAAGTTAAATTCACACAAAACTAAAAAGCCAATGTGGTTCTATTTAACAACATTAATTTAATGGGAAGGATGATGTTATTTTGCTGAAACCAAATTACCTCTCAAGTGAGAACATGATATTGACCACTACCTCATTAGTTCTTTTGGCATCCTACTGGGTGCCACGTGATGATCCATTTTTCCATCATTTCTATTTGGACTGCTCTGGAAACTCCCTTTGTGGAGTATACTATACTATTAATTTATTTGGCCTTAATTTGGGACAAACCCAACATTTCTGCGCTAAGTCTACATCTGTGCCATGGGACAAACAAGGCCGTTGAGATCCCACGGCATGATTTGATTATGTGGAGTCATTAGAATGATGCACAAGATGGTAACATTCAATTTTAAGACTGTGATCAAAAGGAAAACCCCCGATTTAAAAAAATTCTCATAAAAATTTTTTAAGGCTCTCCTGGGGTCTATGGGAGCCATCAGCCCCGTATTAAAACACATATGTTCAAAATCATTAGGTTTAGGTCAGTGAAAAATCCTGGGGAAGAAAAGCAAACAAAGATTAAGAGCTAGGCTGCCCATAACATTCATTCCTTAGCAGAGTCATAACACGAGTATGGAATCTTGTTACAGGCATGACCTAGATTGCTAAATGTCCAAGCCTGTCTGTGCTCTTCTTTCCCCCATTTAGTAAGAGACTCCCCCCACTCCCCAGCGCCTCCACTCCACGGGTGCTCTCAGGTCAGTGGGAGCCCCCATTTCTCAGCCTCCCTGGAAGTTCGTTGTGGCCATGTGCTCAGTCTTGCTGATGGCATGGGAGCAGAAGCATGTGACTTCCGTGTCACTCCCCGAAGAGGAAATGGTATCCTTCCTCTGTCTTCCCTGCTTCCCTCTGGCAGGTGTCTGGATGTACTACTGTTGAGCTGGCACCAACTGTGCAGCGTCACCCTGAGAGGGTCCCGGGATAACCCCACAGAGTAGAGGTGCCAGTCGCCCCCGTCTTACCACTATTCTGTTGCATCAAAAGGACACGGACCCGTCTGTTGCATAAATCACTGTATTTCAAGGGATGGGGATTCCACCAGGCTGTGAATACCAAGAGGAATGGATCACTGGGAGCCATCTCAGAAGCTGCCTACCACGCCAAACACAACTGACGCCTAAATAAAAATAAACTTGGTTTGGGGCACCTGGCTGGCTCAGTCAGTGGAGCGTGAGACTCCCAATCTTGGGGCTGTGGGTTCGAGGCCCATGTTGGGCGTAGAGATTACTTGAAAATAAAATCTTTAAAAAAATTGAAAAAAAAAAAAACCAAACTTGGCTTGAGAGACTAACTCTAGCAAGTTAGAGGCAAGACCCTGTATTTCAGGGTCTCTGTGTTACAGCCCCTTCATCTATACTCTAGCCGATACAGAAAGTGAGAGTTTAAGATCCTGAAGATCTTAAAGAGCCCAGCACTCTGCCCCCCCACCCCCCGCATGCTTCCTCCTCAGCTAGTTGTATGGCTGATGCTCAACCACTGTGATTAATTAGGGGAGGGCCTGGTGTTCTCGGACTGGTGGGCTTTTCTCTCACATGGCTTGTTTGACCCTTGTTTGTTTGGGATTTTATTTCGTGAAGGGAAAAATCAGGATAGTCCAAAACAAATTAAGAGGAGTTACTAACCCAGAAGAAATGTGTAGTCATCACTGCAGGACCAACCCTATCCCCTGTGGATAGAGGGATGCAGGGGGAAGCTCACAGTATTTCAGGAATATGACTTGCCAGCAATAACATCGTTAGGGGAAGGCGGAAGTTACAGTGAGTAGTCCAAGCCAATGTTTATACTGGGAAGGAAAACAAACTGGAGGCAGTTTTGATGCCCCGCCTCAAGGTTCCAAAATCGAGTCTGAGGGACAAGAAAAGAAAGGAGCAGAAAGCACGATGGAACATAATAGGTTTTCCTCCCCCTTGCCCAAAAGTCATTCTTTCTTGCATCATCCTGTTTTTATTTTCCCTGAAGTATTATTATAATCAGAAATTTTTGTCTTCATATTTTGGTTCACACTTTTGTCATCCCTCTTCCCCAAAACAAGATATTTCCACAGATGCCTTGTTCAGCATTGATTCTCTCGGGACCTGAACAGACTCTCAGAAGTATCACTGAAGGAATAAAAGAAGAAATGAATGGATGAATGAGTCAGAAGCATGCCAACACAGCAAATGAGCTCCCTAAATCATGAAACGTGCCATGGTTCTGCCCTTTGGTGACAGCGTGAAGATCATATTTTGTCAATAAAGATGAAGAAGAAAAGCTATGAGGGTTAACTGTTAGAGAGGTGCTACCATTCCAGAATAACGCCCCTGCCCCACTGCTTCCAGAATTTTCATTGTCATGTGCCCCTAAGGGGGCCACAAGAGTGCTCCTTGCACACTTCTAGCCACACGGTGAAAGTGACCGAGGGCTCCAGCTCCCGAAATCCACTGCTATGAGTATGCGGATGCCATACGTTCTACTCCCAGCCAGCAACCGCATGGTAGGGAGACTGAGTCAGACCTGGTCCTGGGAGACCCAGCACTCCTCTGACCACTGACTTGGGCTTGAAGACTCCCTGACAGCTTTGGAGAATCCTCCTTGGAGTGTGGGGTGGTCTCAGACACTTCTGCCCAACCTTCCCTCCCTCTCTCCTTCACTCACGACCAGATTCACATCCCAGTCTGGTGGTTCTTCCAGCCTTTTCTGCCTCCTTCCCTGTTTTCTCTCCCAGATGATTCCCCTACCAAATCCTCAGATATTTAATCTCCTGTTGGAGTCTGATTCTCAAAGGACTTGGGCTAACCCAGCCCCTAAGGACCATCCTGGGGTCTGGGTTGGTTGGAAGGAAGGCTGACTGGCTAATCCCAAGCACCACTGAATTTTGAACCCAATGCCTGTTGTCACAGAGCTACCCTCCAGCTTGCCTGTTATACCCAGATCCAGCCTAAATTTGGAAGCCCTAATGGGAAACAGCAGTATTAGGCAAACGCTATTTATTAGTCCATACTCTAGATACGGGGCACTGACAAGAAGAGTAAACATCAGAAGAAGAATAGGAAGTTGAATAGGAAAAACAAAGACGTACAAATCTTTGAGTTCAGAGCCTTTCTCGCCATGGGGGAGGATGTCGGCTTTGACAAGTGGTAGCATGTTATTGAATTTTTGAACGCAAAAGAAGGGAGATTAGAGAATTCAAGTGGATAGTAGCAGCCCTTGGATCAGAGGCACTTAAACATACAGCTTCATCGGCTTTGTGTAATTACAGAAGTAGGAGGTAATTGGACAGCGCATGTCAAAAATGCAATTTCATAGAATGCCTGGGAGGAAGAGGATGGATGTGAACATTTTTCTGACAAATGGACTTCCCAGTCCTGACCTCTGCATTCTCTGGAACACTCTCAGCCTGGCAAAGACACAGAACTTTTTCCTTTTATTAAATTTTATCAATTTCTAATATAACAAAAGAAAATATATTAGTTATCTATCGCCAAGTAACAAGTGACCCCAAAATATAGTGACTTAAAAACATCACTTTTTATCTTCTAGTTACTATGGGTCAGGAATCCAGCACAATTTAGCCGGTCCTCTGACTCAAGGTCTGTCATTGACTATCATCAAGGGATCATCTGGGTTGCGGCCATTTCCAAACTCGGCTGGGGAAGGATGTTTCCATGTGATTGTTGGCGATCTTCAGGGTGTTTTGTGGGCTGCTGCACTAAGGACCTCAGTTTCCCAGTGGCTATTGGCTGGAGGCTGCCCCGAGTTCCTTGCCAGGCGGGACTGTCTGTGGGGATGTTCACAAGGTGTGGCTCTGCGGTTCACCAGAGTGAACAGGTGAGAGGGCTAGAGAGAGGATAAGGGGAGGGGAGAACTTAGAACCTTTGTAAAACTGAATGTTGAGAGTAATAGCCATCTTTTTGGCCATGTTCTATTTGTTAGAGGCAAGTTACTAGGTGCAGCCCACACTCAAGGGATGGGGATTCCACCAGGCTGTGAATACCAAGAGGAATGGA